>NC_022014.1:59312224-59321036 GCF_000317375.1 Microtus ochrogaster
ATAAATAAATAAATAAATAAATAAATAAATAAATAGCTCTTATCCTCAAAGACCCTATCAATTTGGACAGTTGTTATAGTTAAAGAAAATTTAGATTTTTTTTCCCCTGAGAAACTATACAGTATACAGTTTTGTTTTGCTTCAAAAACCTGGGGAGATGGCTCAGCCATTTAGAGCACTGGCTGCTCTTACAGAGGACCAGAATTCAGTTCTCCCCACACAGCGAGCAGCTCTCAACCTTCTGTAACTCTAACTCCAGGGAGAGTCAATGGCCTCTCTGGCTTCTGCAGGCATTCACACACATCACACATCACACACACACACACACACACACACACACACACACACATCTACATACACACATACATGTACATATCAACACACACACAAAATAATGATAATGATAATAATAAATCCTTAAAAAAAACACCTTGGGGTGGAGAGATGACTCAGAAGACCTGAGGTTGGTTCCCAGCACCCATGCTGGACAATTTATAATCTCACGTAACTCTAGCTCCAGGGATCTGATGCATCTAGTCTGTTCAGGCACCTGAAATCATAAGCACGCACATACACATACACATGGAGACACACAATTAAAAACATATCTTAAGCTGGGTATGGTTCATGCTTTTAATCCTAGTACCTGGGAGGCAGAGGCAGGTAGATCTCTGAGTTCAAGACCAGCCTGGTCTATAGAGCGAGTTCTAGGTCAGTCAGGGCCACACAGAGAAACCCGTCTCAAAAAACAAAAATAAACAAACAAAAACCTTTCAAAAAATTAGCTGAGCAGTGATGGCACAGGTCTTTAATCCCACGGAAGACAATGCTAACAGAGAACTAGAAAGTGTTTGTGACTCATTTAATGGGAATCAATGTGACTGAATACTATGTTGTTATTGAAAAGGAGATATAGGGTCATGCAGTAGTGACAAACCCCTTTAATCCCAGCACTCGGCAGGCAAAGGCAGGCGAATCTTTGAGTTCAAAACCAGCCTGGTCTATAGAACAAGTTCCAGGACAGCCAGGGTTACACACAGAATGAAGGAAGGAAGGGAGAGAGGAGAGGAGAGGAGAGGAGAGGAGAGGAGAGGAGAGGAGGAGAAGAGAAACCCTTTATGGGGGCCCCTTTAATGTCTCTGGTGAAGACTACTCCATATTGTAACTTGTAACCTTATCAATTCAAGCAGAGAGCAGCAGGGCACACACCTGTAGTCCCGATACTTGGGAGGCTAGACAGGAGGACAATCACAAGTTGGAGATAATTCTGACTGCACAATAAATTCAGCGCTGGTCTGGGGTACTCTAGCAAGACCCTGACTCGAAACACAAAAAGGACACAAAAGGGTGAGACAAGGGCTACCTCAATGTGTCCAAGTCACAGTCATGACGTGTGAAGATGCACCAGAGAGCTCTAAACCATAACAACCTCTTAGGAGGGCCAGCCCCAAGTTCTGCAGTCAGCACCGTCTCACGTAAGCCCTGTAGCTACACTATCTACCTGGGTGGAGCATCCGTTCCAAACATCTTGAGTCTAAAAAGATCTTCAAGAGACTGGAGGGATGGTTCAGTGATTAAGAGTACTTATTGCTCTTGCAGAGGACCCGAGTTTCATTTGCCATTATTTCCACATTTTAGATAACAGACATTTAGATAAAGACAAATTGGTTTTGGCAACTAAGCAAGGTAGCAAAGCTATTAACTAGAAGAGCCAGGACTCATACTGCAAGATCATACTCTTAACAACTGTAGATGCTGCCTCGCTCAGCTGATCCAGCCACAAAGCAATCTGGAGCCAGTAGGAGCTTTATACGGTACTCTGCATTTTAAGAGATTCAACTACTCAAAAACTAGCAAGCACACTGCTGGGGAAACAGAGACTTCATCCTATCTACCTGGGTGGGAGCATCGATTCTAAGAGAATGTGACTCTAAAAAACACCTCAGGAGATTGGAGAGATGACTCAGTGGTTAAGAGTTTTGTTGTTCTTGCAGAGAACCTGAGTTTGGTTCCTAACACCTACACGGTGGCTCACAACCATCTGTTACTCCAGCTCCAGGGGAAATCCCGATACCCTCCCTCTTCAGACTTCTGTGAGCATCAAGCACAAAACATGGTGCACATACATACATTCATGATAATAATCATATAAAAAGAAAGCCCAAAAGGAGGGAAGAAAAGACAGAAGGGAGGAGAGAAGAGGAGGTGGAAGAGGGCAGAAGCTGCAGTGAGTCAGAGAGCAGGCTTTCAGGACCACTGTCTTTATTACCACAGCGCCAGAAAAGCTGTCTGGGGTAAAGAGCAGCCTGCTAAGGATATATGCACCACATCATGAATGTTTTCTTACCATTTAATAAACCAGGTCACAGCATGAAGAAACTCAGTTCTTCTCCCGAGCACTATTCATCTATCCTGCCCTCTCTACTCATCGCTCTCTAAGTAACTAAATGTTTGTGTATGTTTCTTCCTTTGTGACAGTCCTACCAGGTAGCCTAAGCCGACCTCAATTCAAAATCCTCCTGCCTCAGCCTCCCTTAAATAACTGGTCTGTTGCATGTACTAACCATATAGTGACCACAACATCGCACACTCTCCTCATATGCATGAGGATACATTCCATCCTGGGGGAGTGGGTGACCATAATAATTAGCTGCGTGCAGTAGTATGAATGTACTTAGCCCCCACAACCTCATAGGGAGTGGCACTAGTAGGCAGTGTGGCTTTGCTGGAGTAACTGTGTCACTGGGGGGGGGGGAGCTTTGAGATTTCCTGTGCTCAGGATACTGCTGAGGTCTCAGTTGACTTCCTGTGGCCTGCATAGCAAGATGTAGCTAGCACCAGCACCACATCTGCCTGCACGCTACCATGCTCCCCAGCATGATGATAATGGACTGAACTTCTGAAACTGTAAGTGAACCACCCCAATTAAATGTTTTCCTTGTAAGCACTGCTGTGGTCATGGTGTCTCTTCACAGCAATAGAAACCTAAGACACTGCCGGGTGGTGGTGGCACAAGCCTTTAATCCCAGCACTCGGGAGGCAGAGGCAGGCGGATCTCTGTGAGTTCGAGACCAGCCTGGTCTACAAGAGCTAGTTCCAGGACAGGCTCCAAAACCACAGAAACCCTCTTCCAAAAAACCAAAAAAAAAAAAAAAAAAAAAAAGAAACCTAAGACACTGAGGTTTCTGAGGAGGTCCATGTTACCTGGTGGCTTTGTTCATGACTCAGTCTTTCTTTTCACACTGTCCAAAGCAATATAAGATTTACCCCTATGAATCAGTCTAAATGGCTCAAGGCACTACCAAGCAGGAACTGAGTTTAAAAATGACACCTAGCTAAAACCAAACTCTTACTTCTTCCTCTCAAATATTCCATAAACAAGCATTTGGAATCAATTATGGATCTAAGGCTTTCTTGGTTTTACAATTTACTTATTACTACAAGTCTATTTGCAAAAACATTTTGATGTCAGTCAACTCCTTTTAGCCCTGAGAACAGAGGCAAGATATTAAGTACCGGACTGTACCCTTCCTCACAGTCCACAAAGCAGAGCAGTGCCAAGCCAGGCCTGGAGAGGATAGAAGGGAATGATCCAACAACCAGTGACAAAGCCAGCAAGGGGCCTGGCAGGCTAAGGGAACACAGACAGCAGGGAGTCAAATCAGTCTGTAGATTAATCATAAAAGGGTCTCCTAAGCAACAGAGCACTGGGCTGACATCCCTAGTTGAGGAATGGCTCACCGATGGTAGGATGGTGGTGTAGGAGAAGGAAAATGAGCAAAAACCTAGGGTGGGACCACAGCCACGGAGAATCCAAAGAAGCCCCTGGGGCCAAGTACAATGACACAGCAGGAGCAGAGAGAAGACAAGAGGCAGGGCCACAAAGAAGGAACCTAAGAGTGGCTGGCTGAAGGACTGTGTGAACTGCCTGCACACGTGGAGGTGACCAAATACGAACACCAAATTCCTTATTCAGGCTCAGACAAGCCAGCTTCTTACACACTTCAGACCAGGCATGTAAATAGGGACAAAAGAAGGGGATTTGAGTCAGGAGACACTGGTTGCTACTCTAGAGGACTGGATGCAAAAGAACAAAGAAACTGTTCTTCCAGATGGAGCAAGGGCACTGGGATCAAAAGCTGGAAGGATGGGGACCCAGAATAAGAGGTCCTATGAGGTTTAAGAAGAATGTGGCAGGTTCAGTTCGAGACTGTTGGTGACATCATGTGGGTATCAGAAGATGAAGGTTCTGATTCAGTAACTGATATTACCAGGGGAGGAAGTGGCTACTGGAGCCTGAACTAATAGCAAGAGCTCAGACCATGCTGAACGATGAAGTGTTTCTTAAAGACATGAACCTGAACGACATAGTGAAAGCAGTGCACGCATGTGTGCACGCGCGCGCACACACACACACACACACACACACACACACACACACACACGTTGAGATGTCTACCAGAGTGACTTCATAAAATTTATCTCTCCAGAGAAAGATAATTCTGCCTACTTCTGATAATAAAATTCTTTAAATTCTGGCACCCTAATTAAATCTCACCAAACAAGAAACTTGGAAACGGAAGAGGGAAAAGAATTGTTCTCTGAAATGAGCAGCACAAGATCTCTTGCATCACCAAACAACACTAACTCATTCAAACCTTTCAGTTAAGGCTAAAGTAGGGAGTTTCCAGTGAAGATTTGTATCCCCAACACTCACTCATTCATCTTCATGGTTCAATGAGAAAAACTCTGCCTTTCAATTCCCAAATAAGGAAAACAAGGCAAGCAAAAAAAAAAAAAAAATCTGCATGACTTGTGAAGGCTTCACAACCAGTAGGAGAGGACAGGGAAGTCACCCAGGTCTGAGCATCCTTCTCCCAGTGTCAGGGACCAGGAAAGGTGAGCACCTGTGTTTGACATGCCCTGCCAGAAAGGCCAAATGCTGGCCTGCTTATTTGAAAAGTCTTTCTTACTCCTGGCATTAAGCAGTTAACTCTCTTAGCCTCAAAATAACTTTTGAGAGTTGTTGGGTTTTTGTTTTTTCCTCCTTTGGAAACAGGGTCTCACTCTATAGCCCAGGCTGGCCTCAAACTCGAAGCAATGCTCTTACCTTCAGCTTCCCCAACGGCTGAGATTACAGATGTGTGTCACTATGACCAGATAACTATGATTTTTAAAAGAACACTATTTTTGTTAACTCAATCCTTTCTGCTATAGTTTCTTTTGAGATTTTATTTTTAATTGTGCATATATACATGATTGCAGTGTCCAGAGGCCAGGAGACATTGGATTCCCTGGAGTTGGAGGTACAGACCAATGTGTGTCATCCGATGTGGGTCCTGGGACCCAAACTCAGGTGCTCTTCTTTTTTTGGGGGGGGGGTTGTTTTTGTTTTTGTTTGTTTTTGAGACAGGGCTTCTCTGTGTAGCTTTGGAACCTATCCTAGAACTCGCTCTGTAGACCAGGCTGGCTTCAAACTCCAAACTCACAGAGATCTGCCTGCCTCTGCTTCCCAAGTGCTGGGGTTAAAGGTGTGTACCACCATCATCCAGCATGCTTGTAAATTTTAAGCCACCTCACCAGCCTACACTCTAACCTCTGAAGAGATTCACCTATTCAGTTCACGGTATGATCATTACCCCAAAGCTTTGTAAGTTTTACTTAAAACTACTTATAGAATTTGAATCAAAACGTAAACTCAAGTTGGGCAATAAACCAAATGTTTGTTTTCTACCAAACGCCTACAGCCTGTTTCCAACTCAAACCCACTAAAACAATGGTAAACAAAGTCCCTTTAATTTGCAAAACAATTTTCCAAACGCAGCTTATCTCTAAAGTCAGACTCACAATGTATTCTCCTCAAGAAATAATGCTGCAAGGTGAAGTCCTTACCAGGCTGGAGAATGGTCAACGAAGGATTCTATATGAGCTTGTAGGAAACATTATGCAGTTCTTACAGATGGCACATTTTCGTGCCCTACACAGAAACAGAGGACGCGATGAGATCACAACCAAGGAGGGAGGAACAGTAACGAGTCAGTACATGGAAGACACAGTGTTTAAAGCCTGATACGCCACAGCAATAGAGGCACACCGATCTTCTATGGTTGTGTTTTGAGACAGTCTTAGTGAATCCAATACTCATTATTATAGCCTAGGAAGGCTTTAAACTGGTGGCAATCCTCTTGCCTCAGCCTCTTGAGTGCTAGGATTAAGACATGCACCTTCACCAGGTAGTGGTGGCACAAGCCTTTAGACAGAGGCAAGCAGATCTCTGTGAATTCAAGGCCTGGTCTATAGAGTGAGTTCCAGGACAGGCTCCAAAGCTACAGAGAAACCCTGTCTTGAAAAACAAAAACCAGCAACAGCAAAAAGACATGCACCATCATACCCAACTCCAACTAGTCCTCAGCCATCTTTTCTAAGGACATATGTATATGTATAAATGTGAGCTCTTTGTCAAGCTTCAAAGCCTTTTCATTATTAGCTTTATGGGTACCTGAAATAATTAATGGCACTTGCCCACCCATGACCAAGCATCCTTTTCCAGCTCAAAATTGGCGAAGGTGACAGAGGTGTTACTAAAGTGCAAGAGGGTGAGCTGGGAATCACAGAGGCAAGGGTCATGTGGCTTAAGGCTGGTGAAATGAGTGTCTGACGCAGTGGGAAGATGCATGCTCCACTTCAACACTGTGCCAACCCTAGCTCTGCCCCTCACCAGCTGTGTCCTTGGGCAAGTTACAAAACCTTCCTGAGCTCCCGTGTTTCATCTGCAAAGTGGACGTCAGCCTCCAAGCGTGTGTGGGCCCTGGTGTGGGCTTCTCCAAGCACGGCTAGTCCCTGTTTTGGTTTAGTCTCGGGTTCCTCATCTGTGAAGGACTGGTGTGGGAGCAGAGCAAGCAGAGAGACAGCAATGAGAGGATGCTGTGGGGGTTACAGGAAGACAGACGCCCACCAACCTGCCAGTTCCAGCTCTAAACAGATTCTGTCTATCAATGGGCCCCAGGACCTGTGGGGGTGATCAAAAGGTCACACGCATGGGAAAATGCTCCAGACACTGTTAGCACTACCGGTAGAGGGAACTGCTTCATGAAAGGCAGGCTGTCATGTCTGTGGTTCATGGCGTAAAGCAATATTCAGAAGACGTTAGGCCAGCAGCCACATCCTGGTCCTGTGCCGTCCCTGTGGCTCCGGTCACCTGGTCTCTGGACACTAGGCTCACTCAGGGAAAGCATTCTTTGTGGAGTGACTACAGAGGGGCTAGTGTGCTAACATCAACTGGGATCATAGAATATCAGACCGTGTGGCTTAGCAGCCTAGCTCAAAAGTTAACCAAAGAGCAAAAGGCTGCTTGCTTCTGCCTAGAATCATGGCCAGGCAGCCAGCAAGGTGGCCAGCAACTCCATCTATCCTCCATTGTTGCCACAAGAAACTAACAATGAGGGAGAAAAAAAAGATATGATTCTTTCAAATGAATCTGCCACAAGCTCCAGGAGCCGCGTTGAATTCTAAGACCCAGAGAAGGTTAATGCCAAGTCTGCTGTAGTAAACAGTTGGTCCCTGCTCAGGTGTTCTCTCCTTACAAAGACCTCCCAGACTGCCTTTCTCTGAAAGAGTAGCCTCCCTTTCATTGTGCTGTTTTCTGAGAAAACTGTACTATCTGGCATCATGTCAGATATGCCTATCACCTGTTGTTACCTGTTATCCCACAAGAATATATCACTGAGAAAGCAGAAGGAGACCACTGAGATGGGTCAGCAAGTCAAGGTGTTGCTGCCAAGCAGGTAACCAGAGTTCGATCCCTGGGATCCATATGGTGGTAGCAGAGAACCAACTTCTACAAGTTGCTCTCACCATCACACACACACATACACACACAGTGGCATGCCCCCTACGCCAACACACATACTATAAATAAAAAAACAAAAATGTAATTTCAAAAATTTTCAGGACTATATCCTCTGTGGGCAGAAACCTATTTACTCGCTGCTGTGTCCCAATGCCAACACACAGCAGGTGCTTTAAGTACTGGATAAAAGACTAAATGAACACTGCACACAAAACCTAAATAAGTTATTTATGACCTCTTTAGAAAATTCCAAAATCAGGCCTGGGGGCACACACCTGTAATCCCAGCACCTGAGACACGGACAGGAGGAACCTCAACTACATGGCAAGTATGAACCCACTCTGAGCTACATGAGAATGTTCCAGTGCAAAACAAGAAAGGGAGGGAGGGAGGGGAAGATAAGGGAGGGAAAGAAAAGAAGGGAGGAAAAGAAGACCCTAAATAAACATTTCATCACACCTCAGAAAATGAATACTGTTCAGAAGGTGACACCAAGGCCTCTACGGGAAAGGATAGGGAAACTTAAGCCCACCCAACTCTGAAGAACAAGGAGAGGCAGAGAAATACCTTGAAACCGTTCCAGTGAAAATGCACCCCTTTAGCCGGGCGGTGGTGGCGCACGCCTTTAATCCCAGCACTCGGGAGCAGAGGCAGGCAGATTCCTGTTGAGTTTTAGGCCAGCCCGGTCTACAGAGCTAGTTTCAGGACAGGCTCCAAAGCCACACTCAGAAACCCTGTCTCGAAAAACCAAAAACAAAAAAAAAGAAGAATAAGAAGAGGAGGAGGAGGAGGACGACAAGGACGAGGAGGACGAGGAGGACAAGGAGGAGGAGGAGGAGAAGAAGAAGAAGAAGAAGAAGAGGAAGAGGAAGAGGAAGAGGAAGAGGAAGAGGAAGAGGAAGAGGAAGAGGAAGAGGAAGAGGAAGAGGGGGAAGAGGGGGAAGAGGGGGAAGAGGGGGAAGA
>NC_022014.1:59321136-59323572 GCF_000317375.1 Microtus ochrogaster
GAGGGGGAAGAGGGGGAAGAGGGGGAAGAGGGGAAGAGGAAAGAAAAGGCACTCCCCGCCCTTTCAGGACACTGCACTTCCCGTACAGTGGCAATGCAAAGGCCAAAAGACTAAAACATCACACTACAGCAGACAGCTACTTACCGGGGTCCACAAGGAATCTGTGGCTCCAAGGCTTTGTGTGCCAAAGTCACACACTCCTAAAAGGGGAGAGCCATGGCAAAGTGAACAGAGGACTAGAACGCAGGATGCAAAGCTAACACTTTGCAGTCTTCATAAGACACTGTTTTTTGAGACAGTCTCATATAGCCCAGGCTGCCCTCGAACTTGCTATTTAGAGGAAGATGACCTTGAACCCCTGACCCTCCTATCTATCTATCAAATGCTCTGATTATAGGCCTGTGCTACGACACCCAGTTTATACTCAAGCACTCTATGGACAGAGCTACATCCCCAAGTCCTGCCCTGTTCCCCTTCCCCCACACTTTTTGAAATGAAGCCTGGTTGTGTAGCTCAGGCTAGCCTGGTACTCTGGAGCTCATGTGCCCTCATGCCTAGCTACAACACATTTTATTCTCAAACAGATTTCTGAAATTGTGTCATGCACAGTAAAAGCATGCAATGCCTCCTCCATGACTAACAGAAAAGGCAATTTATCTGACAACTTAGTTTTGGGGTTAGCACTCACAGATCAAAGGCTGTAACACCTTCAACTCTGAAAGACATCAGCACAGAAGTAACCGGAGATGTGAATGTAAAGCATTACTGCTTCAAATGCACAACCTAAAACCACCCTCAGACAAAATATCTTCTTCACAATGACCCTTACAGGGGACAGTGAGCCCTGGCCCTGGGGAACGTAGAGAGGTCGACTGTCTAGAAGTCCTTCTGTAGACTGCATAGCTCTCCCAAAATGAAGCCTGGCTGCAGGTCCAGTGGGCCGTCCCATGACCCATGAGTACAATGCCAAATGAATGTTCTGCCCTGCCATGAAAACTGCAATCTGCCAACAGAAAACTGCTTTTCCAACCTTCTCTTCAAATTTCTTGTCTATTTTTAAATCGGTTGTCTTGAACATCTAAATTAACACAAAACTTGGTCTGTACACACATGGGGTACACATGTCCCATATGGCCAGTGTCCCCAAAGAAGCTAGCTTTTTAAAGAAACAAAAGATATTATGTTGTGTGTGCCAAGGCACACATGTATGATGTAAGCTTCAGGCCAATTCTCCTGTCCCTGCTTCCCATGTAGCCATAGGGTGCTAGGGCTAGGACTATAGATGTGAGCCACCATATCCACCTTTTGATCTGGCTTCCAGGAATTGAATTCGGGTTGTCAGAGGTATGTGACAAGTGCTTTTACCTACTAAGCCATCTTGCCCACTTAAAAGCTAACATTCTTTAAAGGGGGTACCTGCTATAGTTTGTAGTCCTCCAAAAGGCTCATGTGTTGAAGGTTTGGTTCCAAATACAGCAGTGTTCAGGTATGGCCTTGAGAGGTAACTGGATCCTGAGGGCTCTAATATCATCAACAGAGTAATCCCTTGATGCACTCATAGTTCAACAGGCCAGATATGGGTTATTTCAGGAAACAGAAGTTTCTCAGAGCTGCCTCTGGTGAGTAAGGTTCTGAGCAAGTTTGGAATCCAAAGTGCTTGCTTCTCAGGAGAACCAGGCCAGCAGCACACACCATCTTTTTGTGGGTGCAGCTCTCTCACGTTTTGAAGTGCTCAACACAAGGACCTTCCCACTTCAGCCCCTGAAGCAAGACAGCAGGCATGTGGGCGGGGTCTCGCTGCGGTTTCTGATCTTGGGTTTGCTCTGTATTCATGAGGTGGCATGAATACAGCCTTTCATAGTTCATATAGATATTGCCCCCCGCCCCCCAGATAGATCATTTTATCCAGTTTCCCACCAAAGGTCAAATGGATATTGAGTCTTCCACACTTCTGCACATCACTCAAGATGCAAGGTACACCTCCACGGCAGCTTTTCCCAGTCACTTAGCAGTTCTACATCAAAAGGTAACCATTTCCTCACTGTTCTCCAAACCCTCGACACAGATCTTAGTTTAACATGTCTTTAGTTTAATGTAAAAAGTTTAACATCAAAGAATATGTAAACTTTTATTTTCCCTCCAAGTTTTTAATTTTACTTTTTATTTCTGTCTTGACAAGCAATTTACTCTCTGCTTTTTCAAACATGACAATTTAAACATCCCAACACTCAGGAGGCAGAGCGGGAGGATCACTGCAAGCTCAAGGCCAGCCAGGACTACACAGTAAACTCCTGTCTTAAAAGAAAAACTTAGGCCGGGCGGTGGTGGCGCACACCTGTAATCCCAGCACTCGGGAGGCAGAGGCAGGCGGATCTCTGGGAGTTCGAGGCCAGCCTGGTCTACCAAGGGAGTTCCAGGACAGGCTCCAAAGCTACA
>NC_022014.1:59323672-59330182 GCF_000317375.1 Microtus ochrogaster
AAAAAAAAAAAAGAAAAAAGAAAAAATTAATTATCATATAAATTACAAGACTTTTCTACTTCCCCAACCCTGGCTGGGGCCTGCGGTCATCACCCTATTCTACAACCCCGAGGAAAATGGCTGGTGGCTCTAAGGCTTTCACTTTCACCAGTCTGCGCAGTTACAACCCTTCCACACAGGTGGCAATTTGGAGACTTCTTCCCAAAGTGGCTAAAGATACAATAACTGGGAGCTGAAAATTGAGGGCTTGCTGGCTTCCCCTGGCGGATGACCTTCTGCCAGTTTTTCTAACCCAAAAAGTACCATTCTCTTTGGAAAACAGTCCCATTTAGAAAAAGATACTTTTGCACTATTATTTCCAAGAAGACTAGATATACAAAAGGAGACTTAGAATCTGCTGAGAAAACTGCAAAATAATTTCTAACTCTATTTGCTGTAATTTGACAATTCCCTTAAAAGTCTAGAAAATGAATGATTGTGAACTGTCTCAAACTCAATACCCTAATTGGAATCCCTTTCCAGTCACACCAAAGCACACCCTTCCAAGTAAAGCAGGGAACCATATGCCTATAAAGTCTAAGTCACCAAGTAAATAAACAGTTTAGTCTCAAAATGCCTTTGCTATCTACTCCAGCACCCGTGCTAAGAGCTGAAGATTTGCATGTGCTGACACACCTACAAAATGACGTGATAGATTACACACCCCCAACAGAGCCAAAGTCACAAAAAGCAGAGATACTGGTCATCTAGTTGGTTTTCATTGCCATGTTTGTTTTTTTTTTGTTTGTTTGTTTTCCATGTTACTGTTTTCTTGCAAATCCCCTGGGCAGGATGGCATTGGCCTACTCTCAGTGTCTCGGAAGGCTGAGGTGGGAGAATCTCTTGGTTCCAGAAGTTCAAGGCTGCTCTAGGAGCAACTTGCTGAGGCAGTGACAGGAGACAGAGAAGGCTGGAGAGATGACTCAGTTCTTAGGAGCACTGGCTGCTCTTCCAGGGGACCCAGGTTCAATTCCAGGCACCCACTTGGCAGCTTACAACGGTCCAAAACTTTCATTCTAGGGGAACTAGTACCCTCTTCTGGCCTCTGTGGGCCAGACGGGGATGTAGTACATATACATACAGGCAAAACATTTATACAGATAAAATATAAAATGAGGGAAAGAGAGGGAAGGGAGAGTGGGAGAAGAGACCCTGCCAAAGGAGGGAGGGAGGGAGGGAGGGAGGGAGGGAGGGGAAAAAGAAAAACAACACAAACAGAAAACACTAGACCATTCACTACTCTGTAGCCACAGGATACAACCTAAACATTTGACCTGCATATTTTGGTAGCCTCTCATCAAAAGTTTCCGTAGTAGGGATGCAAGCCAACTGGATGAGAGGGAAGGCGTCAAACCAAGGAAAGCCAGCTGAAGGCTTACCGAACACAGCAGGAAGTCACCTGCACCTGGACAATTAAGGGCCAAGCCCCGACTCCCTCTGTATTTAAAATCCACAGCGCTGACTCTTCATTAATTTTAGATGAGTCTCACGGTAGGTTTTCTGTAATTACCAACAGCTTGCATTACCAGCCCCATGAGCTGGCTCTATCAGTGAAGAGATCCAGTGTCTTAAATGGTGCCTCCCAGATATTATGCCCACCCTTGTGTGTACCACCAACAGGCTAAGGACTCCTCAGAAGCAGTTAAAAAAAAAGGGGAGGGGGAGCACTTTCTCCTTTAAGAGACAGGTTTCTGACTCCCAGACCTCTGGGGAAAAAACGTAAACTACAAAAGCAGCCAATCTGCCTTAAATTTCTGCTGCTGGAGATGTAACCCAGTGGCAGAGCTCTTGCCTCGCGTGCAGAGCACAAGCCCTGTCCTGGATTTACCCCTCAGCATTGCAATGGTTAAGGGGATGAAGAAGGTCAGCTCTGGTGACAGTTCCGCTGCAATGATGTCACCTACTTTCGGCTTTATCACATCTATCGTGATATATCTAGAAGAATGTCTTTCTGTAAGCAACAATTTCTGTCATTTTTTTTTTTTTTTTTTTGGTTTTTCGAGACAGGGTTTCTCTGTAGCTTTGGTGCCTGTCCCGGAACTAGCTCTGTAGACCAGGCTGGCCTCGAACTCACAGAGATCCATCTGCTTCTGCCTCCCAAGTGCTGGGATTAAAAGCGTGCGACACCACCGCCCGGCTAACAATTTCTGTCTTTACTGCCTCTGGGAAAGGGGAGAATAAGATCCAAGCAAACTCATGAGTTCTAGGCCAGCTGGAGGCTGCCACAGCAGAGGATGGACTCAGACGCAGAAATAGGCAAGCTGAAGTCCCAGGGAGGAGGAGTTGCCACTGGCCAGAGCCACACTACTGGGAGCATCAGGCCTCCTGGTGCTCTCTGACCCAGGAGACCTGTCTGACTCATGTAAGAATTACTACACCCAACAGAAAAGCCAAGAGCTGAGTGATTTAGAAGGAAGAAAAAAGATAAACAGTAAGACAGAGGTAGAGGAAAAGGAATAAGAGAACCCAAGAAACATGAAGAGAAGCCCCACAAGAAGTCAGAGGGACAATCTTCTCTAAAGAAACAAACCAGGAAAGAGAAAATACCCTGGGGTTCTGAGGACCTGGCCAGGGGCCAAGTTCACATGACACTTTATCCACAAGACTCTAAGGAAGAGAAATTTTGGTATGTAAGGACAGCCCGGGACGCAGCTCCAGTGACAGACGCACCTAGCCTTGCCCCTGCTGGGACCTGGTCACTCCATTCTCACTTCAGAGCTGAGAACATGAGATCTCACACTGCTGTTGCTCAGTGAGAGCTGCATGAGAACTTGATAAACATTAAAGACAACCCCCCCCCACACACACACACATCTACTCTGGAAAGACAGACTTCCCTTCTCCTTCTCTGAGAATTAAAACAACTGATGTGCCTGGCATAGTTGTGTACGCCTTTAATCTCAGCACTCCGAGGCAGAAGCAGGTGAATCTTTGCTAGTTCAAGGTCAGACTGGTCTACAGAGTAAATTCCAGGACAGTCAAGAGCTACATAGCTACCATCCCACCTCTACTCTGACAAAGAAAAAAAAAGAAAAGAAAAAAAAAAAACCACACACATGTTTTTTGTTGCTGCTGTTTGTTTGAGACAGGGTCTCACTGTGTAGTCCTGGTTGGCCTGGAACTCAATATGTAGAAGCCAACCACTATGGCTGACCTTGAAAAGTACGGTAAGTAGAGTTTTGATGGCATCCCTTTAGGTAATAGATATGTGGTCCCAGGAGTTTGGCTAAGACACAAGGACACTGGGTGAAGCCCCCCTAGGAAGAGAACATCTTTTCCGGCCTCTGACTGTTTCACCAGTGTTTCTACTCCTGGAACCAAGCCCAGAAGGGAAAACAGCTGATTATTTACTAGACATAAAAGTAACAAAAATAGCAGGGCAGTGGTGGCCCATGCTTTTAATCCCAGCACTCGGGAGGCAGAGGCAGGCGGATCCCTGTGAGTTCGAGACCAGCTTGGTCTACAAGAGCTAGTTCCAGGACAGGCTCCAAAACCACAGAGAAACCCTGTCTCGAAAAACAAAAACAAAAACAAAAACAAAAACACCACAGAGAAACCCTGTCTCGAAAAACCAAAAAAAAAAGAAAGTAACAAAAATATTGAAAAACAAATTGAAAATCTGAAACATACATAAGTATCTTCTTAAGGTTTTTTTTTGTTTTGTTTTGTTTTGTTTTGTTTTTTTTGGTTTTTCTAGACAGGGTTTCTCTGTAGCTTTGGTGCCTATCCTGGGACTCCCTTTGTAGACCAGGCTGGCCTCGAACTCACAGAGATCCACCTGCCTCTGCTTCCCGAGTGCTGGGATTACAGGCATGCGCCACCACTGCCCGGCTCTCTTCTTAAATTTAAAAAGAAGGGGAAGAAGCAGGGCGATGGTGGCGCACGCCTTTAATCCCAGCACTCGGGAGGCAGAGGCAGGAGGATCTCTGTGAGTTCGAGACCAGCCTAGTCTACAGAGTGAGTTCCAGGACAGGCTCCAAAGCCACAGAGAAACCCTATCTCAAAAAAACCAAAAAAAAAAAAAAAAAAAACATAGGAAATGGAACCTTCTGGTTCCTACTTTAAATATCAACTTAAGCATTTGTATAAATGAGCTCCTAAAACAGAAATACGAGACTAAAAATACACTGGCTCTCCTTGGCTTGCCACAAAACTCCCATCACAGCCAGCACTAACCGATCTATAGCATGTCTGCTGTGTATGCACTTGGGCGGGGGGGGGGGGGGGGGTTCTCAGGGTGAGCAGGCCGGCCATCCCAGAGGAGGAAACCGGAGCCAGTGTCAACTGCCGATACCACAGGCTTCCAGGCCACAGCAGTTAGGTTAAATAGTCAAAGCTGCAGATTCTCCAGTATTCCTTCAAAGCTGTGAATCAAAACAGAAAAAGCTCAAAAACGTCCATTCCATTTTATTTGTCAAGTTCACTCTAGCATCCTAAACTGAGGCAATCCTTTAGAGGGGCCTCTTGACCATTGCCCCAGGAAATGCTCAGCCCTGAGCTTATTACTGTGCTGGCTGCCAACACACCTCAGCTGCCTGATACAGAAGCTATGTGATGGATCTTTTTCTTTTTCTAAGATCTTTGGGACCACAAATCAGATCTCTCGAAATAAAATTCACTCCAGGCTATTAAGCCTCCTAGGAACACACTCTCAATCACAGTCAAACCTTAAGACAAAGCCAAGTCGAACAAATGAGTTTGGTCTCTGGCTCAGAGCATGATCAATAGTCATTTCTGCTGGGAGTTTTAGTTTTAGCCTTAAAAAAAAAATTAATGTTCCTGCTTTACTATTAACCTCCCTGCCAGGATCGAACGGCACTCACCCTATTCCTGCAGGCTTTGGTCTACCCTGGGAAATTAAAACAAAAGCAGCTCCCTTCCCCTGGGCTTCCTACTACCCTGACTTATTTTCCACTTCAAGCTCATGTCTGAACTTCACTGGGACAGCAGCTTGCACTCCCTGAGGACAGCTCCTCCAGGCTCCAAAGGGCAGGTGCTGGAGTTTCTGAACTCTAAAGAGGGTGTGAGGTAGATGGAAGCCCAGAGGGTACACCAAATTAGTGACTGGGTGGGTTCCTACCAATGTTTCTCCTGTCTGCCTGACCCATGATGCTCTCCAGTTGACCTGGAAGTAGATACAAGGCACAGACATGTTCAGCATGTGATAGGTCAGGTTCACTCTTTTGTGCACTCCCCCACCCCCAGTGAGTCACTCTTGTAAATGACATCCACAAAGTCATTTTTTTGGAGGGGGGGTTTCGAGACGGTTTCTCTGTGTAACAGCCTTGCTGTCCTGGAACTCGCTCTGTAGGCCAGGGTCTCTGCCTCCCCTGTGCTGGGACTGGGATTAAGGGCGTGCATGGAGGACACTAAAGTGGCTCCTGGGTCCAGGTGGGCAGCATTCCCACCATTTTAACTCTAAGGAACAGTAACTCAGGCTTGAAGGAAATACTCAGCTGATGACTTTAGAGGAAGAACCAGCCTGTGGTAAACGGTTGCTCCTTCCTGCCTTTACCTTAGCGACATTGACAAGCGGCCTTATCCTATTTAGTACCATTAAGTGCAATACAAACACACGCAGGAGGATACACCTCTGGCTTTTACCTACTTGGTACCATCAAGCACAGGCATCTCTCCTCTCCTTTCCTTACCACTCCTCCCCCTTCTCTCCTCCTCTCTTCTCTCTTCACCCCTGTCTCCTCATCTCCTCCTCCGCCCCTCTTCCCTGCACCTGCTCTCCACAAGGCGTTCCTACAAGGTCTACGTTATACAAACGTCTGCAAGCTTGACCAAGCCTGCCAGAGGGTCTGTTTTAAAGCTGCCTATTGCTGCCTAGGTCTAGCAGACAGTCTCACTAGCACATCACTTGCTCTCCTATTGAGCTTTCCATCACAATTAAAATGTTTCTATAGGTTTCCATGATTAGGCCCAGAAGGGTTTCCCTTGGGGGCCATTAGGACCCTCCTTGGTTCTGCCTCCAATGCTAACTACCCAACCCATTACCTATGCTGCAAGTTTCTAGAGCAAGGCAGCCCAAGCTGCTCAACCTCACACATAAACTTCTCTCAGTGCCAGTTTCCCTTACAAGTTCCTTCCTGGTCACCACCGTCATGCCAAAGCCCCCTTGTTATCTGTGACTACACTTTTCCTCTATGATCTCTTCTGTGTCACTGAAATACACACCTTGAGGCCTTTTTGTTGTTTTTTCTTGTTTCTGTTTTCTTCCTTTTTTGTTTTTTAAGACAGGGTTTCTCTGTGTAACAGCCCTGGCTGCCCTGCAACTATTTTGTAGACCAGAAAGGGCTCACCTGCCTCTGCCTCCCAAGTGCTGGGATTAAAGGCCTTTAAGGTTTTCTTAAAAAGACTTGCAAGTCTTCCATTAAACAAAGATCCTGGCCGGGCGATGGTGGCGCACGCCTTTAATCCCAGCACTCGGGAGGCAGAGGCAGGCGGATCTCTGTGAGTTCGAGG
>NC_022014.1:59330282-59337617 GCF_000317375.1 Microtus ochrogaster
AAAAAAAAAAAAAAAAAAAAAAACAAAGATCCTGATCTTCATGAGTGTAGGGTTAAGCCAGCCCCTTTAGGGGGCGGGTTTGCTTCGGGCGAATGTTGACTGATAAAATCAAGCTCAAGGAGCCTGCACGCTCCCTTTTTTCCTGCCTACTGTGAAACGGCTACAGACTGGAACCTCGGTTCTGTAAGTTTATTTAAACATTAAAGCTGTATATATTCTTTAATATCTGCCTTGCATTTATTTAAGCCGATACACACGAGATCCCTCCTCTCCTCTCGGGCTAGGTACTGTACTGCTGCTCAGCATCCACAAGCGCCCTGGGTCAATCCCACTGCCCTAGTCTCTTTTCTGTTGCTATGACAAAATACCCTGCCCAAAAGCAGCATAGCAGAAGGGTTTCCTTGGCCTGCAATTCCACATCATGGGCTGTCATTAAGGTCAAGGCAAGAGTTTGATGTCAGGCCTGCCTCCTATTCCACACATCATTTCCCACGTCACCATCAAAGAAGCACAGCAGAAAGCATGGAGGATGCGGCTTGCTGGCTAGCAGCCGTACACTCCGCTGTGTTTCCTAGACAGCCAAGATCACCTTCCTGGGTAATGCTGCCACCCACAGTGGGCTGGGCTCTCCTATCAGTTAGCAATCAAGATAGCACTCCATAAGTGTGCCTGAGGAGCAGTCTGAACTAGACAATTCAACTGAGACTCTCTTCCAAAACATTTCTACCTTATCTCAAGTTGACAATGTTAACTAAAACACCCAGTTGCCCTCCCAGCCCCAAGGGAGAGACCTCTTCTCTGGCATCTGAGGCCTTGGCCGAGTCTCTTTCTTCCATACAGATAGTATATATCATACCAATTTTCTCTTGTAAATCATAAGGCTGTGGATGAAATTTACCCACCATTTTGACCCCAAAACCTTTAATCTCCTACTCAAAACTTCAAAGTCCGGGGAAGATCCAAGTGTCTCCTGTTTCCCTGGGGCACAGACACAGAGCCGAGGGTATGAATGTAGACACAGAGCTGCGGGGGCTGGCAGCGGGCACTCCCCAGTTCATCTGAAGTAGGTCTGAGGAAGGCAAGTGGGCCTAGGTGCACTGCCAGTCTGCATACAGCTGCAGTCTCGACAGGGAGGCTCCCAAAAGCAGAAAGCCTCTCCCCTCCAGGAAGCAACCACAGTTCGGTTCCTTCCCACAACTTCCTGGAGCCCTCTTTAGCGCCCACCTGGCACAATGATTTAGCAGTACCAGTGGCTACCAGCAAATACGTGCCAAAAAGATTATCCCCGCCCCCACTGGCAAAGCACTGGCCCGTGAGTGAGAGATAACAAGCGCAGCCAATCCTCTGTGAAGGACCACAGGCCACACACACAAGTCACCAACCCAGAGGTCAACTGCAGTCCCTGCTAACGACATGCACAGCACAATGCAAGAGAAAGATACTGCTGGAGGCTCAGTGCAGGGGCCCTGTTCAGACCAGGGCCCACCCTAAACCCAGTCCTTGTAACAAGGCAGGCCAATGTCTCTTAAATCTGGAACAAAGGAATAGAAAGTGTGTCCTCAGAACCCGCTGCTTCCTCCAAACCTACCCGGTAGCTGCCAAGATGGACTGCTGCAGACTCTTCCCCTGCCTCTTTCCTCCTTCAGTTATTCTGCCTTAAAAATTACTCAACCTCTTCAATAAGCCCAAACTTTTATTTTTATTTCTTTTATTTTTATGTATTTATTTATTTTTGGCTTTTCAAGACAAGATTTCTCTGTAGCTTTGGAGCCTGTCCTGGAACTAGTTCTTGTAGATGAAGCTGACCTCAAACTCACAGAGATTCACCTGCCTCTGCCTCCCGAGTGCTGGGATTAAAGGTGTGCGTCACCACAGCCTGGCTTAAACCCGAACTTTGAAGAACATTGCTCACGCTCAGTTTTCCCATTCTTCTTGGTATACTTGGACTCAGTCATTCGCTCACTCAGCAATTACTTCAGAAGTCCGTTAATGACAGATGCCGGGTTATCCTCAGCACATAAGAAAGCACATCAGCAAGTGTTGTGGAATATTATTTTAACTATGTAAACACGTTACATTTGTTTATGCTGCAGAGTATTATGTTAACTGTGTAAAGGTGTGTGGCCCTTGATTTGCTGCGTCTGTTTACTTATGTACAGAAGTGTTGCATTTGTTTCACCCTGCCTGCCTAAGGCACCTGACTGCTCTAGTAAAGCGCTGGATCCAATCTAGGCAGGAGAGGGATAGGCGGGGCTGGCAGGTAGAGCGGGCAAGGAGGAGGAGAAATCTAGAAAAAGAAGAGAAGAGAGTCGGAGGGAGACGCTTGAGGCCGGCTAGGCAGCCACCAGTCAGCAGACAGAGTAAGACTTACAGAAAGAAAAGCTAAAAAGCTCTGAGACAAAACAAAGATGAAGAGAAATAGGTTAACAAGAGCTAGCAAGAAACAAGCATGAAGCCGGGCGATGGTGGCGCACGCCTTTAATCCCAGCACTCGGGAGGCAGAGGCAGGCGGATCTCTGTGAGTTCGAGACCAGCCTGGTCTACAAGAGCTAGTTCCAGGACAGCCTCCAAAGCCACAGAGAAACCCTGTCTTGAAAAAACAAAAAAAAAAAAGAAACAAGCATGAGAGAAGGCGAGCATTCATAACTAATAAGTCTCCATGCCATTTAGGAACTGGCTGGTGCCCCCCACCCTCGCCAAAAAAAAAAAAAAAAAAACGAGCATTCATAACTAATAAGTCTCCATGCCATTTAGGAACTGGCTGGTGCCCCCCACCCTCGCCAAAAAAAAAAAAAAAAAAGCCTGGTACACACAAGGTCTCTGC
Organism: Microtus ochrogaster; assembly: GCF_000317375.1. Lineage (NCBI taxonomy): Eukaryota > Metazoa > Chordata > Mammalia > Rodentia > Cricetidae > Microtus > Microtus ochrogaster. The sequence continues at coordinate 59,333,107 of NC_022014.1, forward strand.
CCTCCTGAGAAGAAGGGAAAAGCAGCTGTTTATCAAAGAATATGGAATAACACCCTGTGATGATCACTATAAAAAGGGTAAGAAAAAAGGCAAGTGAGAGGTGTGTTAAGCCCTGAAGATAATTCAGTTCCAAATGTCCAGCTCCCTTCTAGCCAGGGCTGGAAAAGTGGCCAGCACACCTAAGTAATATACCAGGAGACAGAGGCCTGGGCTGAAGGCAGCAAGAGGATTAAATCACATGTTCAGGATGTAATCTTAGCTCGTCTTTCACGTTTACACAGAGACATCACTTGGTTGGGCCAGGATTTTTTTAAATTTATTAAGTTTTTATCTCTTCATTGTGTGGAGGTCAGAGGACAACTGATGAGAACTGGCTCTTTCCTTCCACCACGTCAGGCCTAGGGAGCGAACTCAGGTCACAGACCTGACCTGCTTAGCTATCCCAGCAGCCAATGTGGGTTTTTAAAAAGACTACTCTGCTGTGTGCAGCGAAGAGACTGGAAAGGAGGATTAGGAGCCGCGGCAGTCAGTGCAGAATCGTTGCAGTCTTTCAAGCAAAAGGAGCCATCTGACAGTGATGGCAGAAAAGATAGAGAAGAGGAGCGCCAAGAGCTGCAAACGTCAACAGCACACAGCAAGGGAGTGGCCAAGAGCAGAGAGCAAAGAGCCCAGCCCCGGGGAGAAACGCCAACGGCCCTCAGCAGAAAGCCCGTTGTGCAAGCCCCGCAGCTCACTAATACACCTCCTTGGTACCTGTTTTTCAGAACGTCTATATAAATTTGAGGCCAGTCTCTGAGTAACTGAGACTGCTGTCCATGTTAAATGTTTATCAACCAACCATCTTACTGTGCCCTGAGGATAAAGAAGTGCCCAGACACCCTGTGCCCTCTGCGGCTGTCATTTTCCAGGTGTCGCCTTGGAATAGCCTCTAAATCTCACAACAGCGTACAGAACTCCCATGGTGGGTTGGGGTCACCCTGTTTTCTGAAGCCTTCAGATAGCCTTTCCTGGTCTCTCCACCTCTCAGTGCACAGTGAACCAGCAGCTCAGCCTCTCTTTTCTGAGTCTCTGAGACCACCCACCCGGTAGTTCTCCCTTCCACCACAGACACAGTCACTGCACTGAGCTCGGGAATAACATGTAATGTACATGCTACATTTGTTGTTCCCATCAGTTATGCTGGGGGCTGGGGAGACAGCTCAGCCATTAAAGGCTAGACTCCCTAGCAAAAATAATTAGTCATGCGGTGCTCTAGCATAACACCATGGCTGGTGTTCCTGGTTTTGACGTTTCTGGAGTTGAGGACTAAACTCCTCCTTACATGTGGTCAGACTGGGGCTCGCACTGTCTAATATGACCACATACAACTATTTAAACTAAAAGGACTTAAAATTTACTAAATCAAACCTTCAGTTTCTCCGTGGCCAATTACCACCTTCCAAATGGTCATCACATATGATAAGTGGACCACTAGAGATCCCAGACCTAGATGTCTAACTTTACAGACAGATGGTGGCCCATGAGGGCACTGCTACAGAGTTATCTGCATGATAAGTTTGAAATGCTCCTTTAAAAATAAAAAACAAAAACAGAAGTTTATCATTTATAACTCAATATGTGGACCAGGCTGGCCTCAAATTCACAGAGATCCTCCTCTGTCTCTGCCTCCTGAGTGCTCATACTATAGGAATACACCACCACATCCATCTATTCTCTTTTTCTTTTAAAATTTTTATTTATTACGCCGGGCGGTGGTGGCGCACGCTTTTAATCCCAGCACTTGGGAGGCAGAGGCAGGCGGATCTCTGTGAGTTCGAGACCAGCCTGGTCTACAGAGCTTAGTTCCAGGACAGGAACCAAAAAAGCTACGGAGAAACCCTGTCTCGAAAAATCCACACACACACACACACAAAAAAAAATTATTTATTTATATTTTGTGTGTATAAGTGTTTTGTTTGCATGTATATGCACCATTTGCATGCCTAGTACTGGCAGAAGCTAGAAGAGGGTTTTGGATCCTCTAGAACTGGAGTTACAGACAGTTGTAAGCCACCTGCTAGTACTGGGCTCTGAATCCAGGACCTTTGCAACAGCACCTGCTCTTAACCACAGAGCTATCAGCCCTTTCTCCAAAGATTTCCAAGACGCTTTCATTCTGGGTGGTGAATTTCAGCACCAGGCACACAGGACATTTCTTCTCTTCGATCACACCTATCACATGAGTTTTCGGCTCGAAGACGCACACATAAAGTGACAGAAAAGTCACCAACACACTACAGTGTGAAACCATCCGAGAGAGGGAGGACAATGTTGTCCTCGAGTCCCAACACCGGAGACACAGTGGCAGGAGCAGCACAAGTCCAAGCCTTGTTTAGCTATCTACAGAATTCAAGGGTCGCTTACTAGGCTTAATTAAGCTTGGTGGTGGTGGTGGTAGTGGTGGTGCACCACCTTTAATTCCAACACTTCCTTCCAGAGGCAGGAAGCAGGTGGATCTCTGTGAGTTCAAGGCCAATCTGGTCAGCAGAGTGAATTTCAAGCTATCCAGGGCTATATAGCAAAACCCTAACTCAAAAAAAAAAAAAAAAAACAAAACAAAACAAAACAAACAAAATCCTATTTCAAAGGGGAAAAGATTATCAAAATATTGCTAATTACTGAAGCTGCACGATGAGTGCACAGGTTCTAGTATGTTATCTTTACACAGCGTATTTAATTTTTTTCAAGCTTAAAGACTTTAAAAGTGAATTCAATGATATACAAATTTGGTAATAAACTTTCTAGGAAAACAAACTATCATGTATCGTTGGGTTTACAGCATTTTATTACTGACCATACCAAATCAAAGAACCAAAGCAGTGGGCCCTCATGACCCTATGCTACAGCTGTCCTTATGAATGCCAAAACATGACACCAAATCTTACTAGAGATGGGGCTCAGACAGATACCACACATAGCAACATCTGATCACCTAATAATAAAACCACTGGTTTCTGATGCCTCTTAGCGGGGGAAAAAAAAAAGACAGCAAAACAAAACTACTTCCCACATCCAAATACTAAAGCAGACATTAGGCCAGAAGACTCAGAGGCAATAGTCTGATGCCTGGGTTCAACGTCCAAGATCCACATGATGAGAAGGGAAAACCAACTCCCAAAAGTTGTCTTCTGACCTCCACATGTCAGCTCTGGCACACACACAAGGCATGCTGCACACATACAGACAAATTAGTAAATGTAATTTTTTAAAAAAATCGGACACTAGCACCACCATCCAGTTCAGCTGGCTCCATACCAAGCAGCCGCCTGAAGCAGGGCCTCCTGCAGGCAGGGCAGGCTCTCCCCAGAAGCAGGCGCACTGCAGAAATCCACCCGAGCTGCCTGAGCAAACCTCAGAAGACCTGCACAGCAGCCTTCCTGTACCTTTTACCTGTACCTCGTCTGGGTCAAGTTTCCCACTGCTGAGTCAGCAAATTCACTGCTCTTAGCGCTCAAGCCAGAAATGGCCCGCAGGGCTCACTCAATCCTCCCAAGCACAGGAGGCTCAAAAGGTTAAGAAATGTCCCAAGGCCTCTCGAGAGCTGCCTGACTCTTGAGGGCCCTCTGCTCTGTCCCAAGCTAGGCACACTCAGGCTATGCCGGCCGCCATATGTCTCTGCCCCTGATCAGCAGGGTCACACTGCCCACCCACCACTCCCTCTCCTGCAATACTCCTCCTCTCTTTCCCAGCGCCCCACTCGTCCCCTTCCGAGAGATCTTATGCTCCCTACTGTTTTGTGTGTCTGATACGCCCAGGGCATCTGTCAGCTGTCTATAGTCTAGACCACAGAAGGTGCCACGGGCAGGTGGGGACCACATCTGTTTTGCTCCTCGTCAGATTCCCAAGGCCAAGCACAGAGCTTGGAACCAGGAAAAACTCAAATGCTTGGTGACTGACAACCACTGCTCAGTCGGTCTTTTCAGAAAAGTAGGACATTTTTTAAATTCCCTACTTTAAACCCAAATAATAAATATTAACATTTTTATGAATACTGCTTAAAAGACAGCATTGGGTGTTAAGAAAGGTATAAGAACTGGGCAAAAGTCAGACGGTGATGGCACATACCTTTATTCCCAGGACTCAGGAGGCAGAGGAAGGTGAGTTCAAGGCCATACAGGACCTTTGGAAGAGCAGACAGTACTCTTAACCACTGAGCCATCTTTCCAGCCCCATCCTCCCTTAGTCTTAACAAAAGCAAATGAATTATTGCTGGGTGTAGCAATCACACATGTAGCTTGGAATTCCAGCCCTGGGGAGGACTGAAGCCAGCTCCTCACCCTATGCCATCCTCAACTGTGAGGGTAAGCTAGGGAGGTGCCCGGTGTCTCAGTGTAATAATTTCCTAGGGAAAAGCTCTCAGAACCAACATTTAGGCATATCCAGCAGACGGAGGTTAATCGTTGCTTCACAGCCCACCTGGGTCTCCCATCCTGTGAGACCCCACAGGAGAGGTCGGTGTTCTCCTGTGAGAC
>NC_022014.1:59337732-59343450 GCF_000317375.1 Microtus ochrogaster
CGGTGTTCTCCTGTGAGACCCCACAGGAGAGGTCGGTGTTCTCCTGTGAGACCCCACAGGAGAGGTCGGTGTTCTCCTGACTACTCCCATTTGTGCTCAGTGACCTGCCACCAGCTTTGTTCCCCAAAGAAAACCCTTCAAGGGCTTAACTCTCCCCTAACTCTGTAGGAGTGAGCTATCATTAGGCTTCACCAAGTCGCTCAGATTTGAACAGATATAGACCAGAAAGCTCTGACCTCAAAGGGGAGGAGCTCCCGGGTGCATGGCTTGAAAGGGTTTCAGAACAGGTGAGCCATACATGACCATAACCACAGAACTCACGCTAGGAGCAACACAAGCCTGAGCTCTGATCTCTGCTATAAGCTTTTGACCTTGTCCTGTGATCTTGGCATCATTATTTAACCTCTTTGAACCTCAGTTTTCTCATTGCCAGGCTTGGTGATCCACATCTTTAATCCCAGTATTCAGAAAGCAGAGGCAGGAGGATCTCTCTGAGTTCAAAGACAGCCTGATCTATGTAACTAAATCCAGGACAGCCAGGACTACATTGAGAGGCCCTGTCTCACAACCCCTCCCAAACAACAAAAAAACAAAAACAAACAAACCCAGAATGTTCTGAAGTTTGAACCAGGTACAAGATTAGACCTCGGCCACTGCAATTCTCCATAAATAATAACCAGTCCCATTATTATTCATTGTTCATTGCTTCCTACTTTTCTTTCTGAGACCAGGGCTTACTATGTAGCCTTGGCTATACTGGAACTGGCTATGTAGACCAGGCTGGCCTCAAACTCATCTGACTGCTTCCGCCTCCCAACTGCTGTTTTCTACTTTTCAAAACACTGTCACAAATATCCAAGTAAGACTCTGAAAGTCTTGACTGAGACTCTCAAATGACAGGACAGGCCCATCATCCCAGCTACTCTAGAAACAAAAGCAAAATCAAGGCCAGTCTGGGCTTTGACGCAAACCCTTATCTCCAAAACAAAAAGTTCTGAATGAAGTAATTTCTATCGACCACTGAATACCTCAGCTCCTTGGGTTCATAAGCTCATGTACTCTGAGACTGTATTGGGGCTGCAGGCAAGGGGACAAGTAATTAAGAAAGGAAGTCCTCAATTTGTGAGACTTTGCCACTTAGTGAGTTAGTAAAGATGTCCCTAGGAATGCAGGAACAACAGGTGATATTGCCAGGCCTCCAGGTGCCAAGTGCAGGGTTCTGTTCATGTCATCTAGTGCCACTCAAGATCCTCTCCACACCCATGCCTTCTAGCATCCCCCTCAGGAGCAGGCTCATTTCATGGTACACCATCAGCACCATAAGGAGTCTGGAAAGGAACAACACACAATCTCGAATATAACCTTGAGTCCTTGGGAAGAATACATACATCAGTATGGGGTTCCAGTCTTTTTACATCGATCTTTATTTTTAACTGGGGGATTTAAAGTGACAAAGAACTTAATGAATGGACAGGACAAAGGGAGCTGACTGACCATGGCTCATTAGTTCCTGAAATTAATGTTTCTCATGGGGACAACAGTTAGCTAAAAGACAGCACACCAGACAAACTGGAAGCCATTCCCCAAGCCCATGAGCCCAGTTCATTAATTATCTACTACCAGGGCTCCAAGTGGATGCTCCAAAGCTTTACCCCAGAGCCACCTACCTTAACTGTCCACCCTGCCATTTGAGAGCATCAACTATTATGAGGGCTCACTATGTATGTCACGCACATGAGTGACCTCATTTAACCCTCCTCACAAGTTCCTGTAAATACTATAATACTCCATCATTCATTGACTGCAAGACACACCAGTACTTCATACAGCAAAACACATTTCATGTGCCACTGTAAGACTCCACAAGTCTTGAGACAGATGCTATTAGGAATGAGAAGACAATACAGATTGCACTGCCTTGGTATTGCTACACGGTGAACACGGTGTCTATGCAGAAGAGACTGGGTACACAAAGACAGCAACTCCCAAGATCACAGAGCTGGCGGAGCGATGCACTGAGATGGATTCCCACAAAGCGTAACCACCTTTCCCCAGAGTCCTTAAGGTCCCCCCAAAACTGCACCCAGCAGAGGGGCAAGACCACAGCACAGAGTTCATTAGCTGGAGCCGAGCCTGACCTGCCACACGGACGCCACTCCAGATCAAGTCCCAGGAAAAGAACTGTGGTACAGTCGGAAAAGCACATTTTGGGATCAGTCTATGTAGAAGGTCCGGCTCTGTGTCCAGTTGAGCTTGTCATCCTGGCTAAGTCATGGAACAATCCTGAGTCCCTTTCCTCCTCCGTAAAAACAGGTGATCATCTCGCCCCCAGAGGCTGCTACAGGCCAAGACTGGGCTGCCCTAGGTGGCACAGCTAGGACTGGGAAAACCATCTTTTCAGTGACAGTCAGCTTCTGCTTTGGGATAGAATCAAAGACCCAACATCCCCTGAGCCATCTCTCCAGTCCAAGAAAGAATTTCTTGAGGAGAAAAACAAGAAAGGAAAAAAAAAACTAGAGACACTTAGAAGATAAGGAGTATTCTTTAACGATCTTCCTAACTTATGAATAAATGAACTGACAGGAGAAAGGGAAAGACTCCTGACATCATAGTTAAAGTTCTTGCAATGCAGGTATTTCACCTGTTTCATTAGGGTTACTCCAGGATAAAAATGTCCTGATATTTTTATGTTATGTTATTTGTGGCTATTGTTAAGAGTGATGTTTTTCTGATTTCTTTATCAATTAATTTATCACCTGAGGGCTACTGATTTACTTTGAGATAATCTTGTATCCTGCCACATTTTTTTTTCTTTTTTTGTTTTGTTTTTTTGTTTTTGTTTTTGTTTTTCGAGACAGGGTTTCTCTGTGGTTTTGGAGCCTGTCCTGGAACTAGCTCTTGTAGACCAGGCTGGTCTAGAACTCACAGAGATCCGCCTGCCTCTGCCTCCCGAGTGCTGGGATTAAAGGCGTGCGCCACTACCGCCCGGCTATCCTGCCACATTTATGAAGGTGTTTATGATTTGTAGGAGTTCCCATGTAAAATTTTTGGGGTCAATTATGTATACTGTCATATCATCAGCAAATAAGGAAAGTTTGACTTCTTTTCCGATTTGTATCACTTTAATCTTCTTTTGTTGTCTTAAATAAAACACAAACTGAGTACAAAAAAAAAAGACACTAGTCAACAAACACAAGGGTGAGTATAATTTTATACTGCACCTGACACAGAAACTGGTCTTTGGCCGGCAGTGGTGGCGCACACCTTTAATCCCAGCACTTGGGAGGCAGAGGCAGGCGGATCTCTGTGAGTTCGAGGCCAGCCTGGTCTACAAGAGCTAGTTCCAGGACAGGCCACAAAGCTACAGAGAAACCCTGTCTCCAAAAACAACAAAAAAACAAAAACAACAACAAAAAAAAGTTATCAAGTAGATACGTTTTAGACTCTAGACAATGTCTCTGTTCATAACATTCTACAGTTATTCTATCTGAAAGTGTAATCAAGCTGGGATGTGGCTCAGTTGATAGCAGGCTTCATGCACGAAGCTCTGGCTTTGATTCCCAGCATTATATATATATATACCTGGTGTGGTAGTGCAGGCTTGTGATGGCAGAGGGATCAGAAGTTCAATGTCATCCTCAGCTAGGTAACAAGTTTGAGGCCAGCCAGCCTAGGATACAGGAGCTTGTCTCTCAAAACACACACATACAAACACACATACACACACACTTACCTCACAGCCTAACCTTTGCTGCTTTTCCTGGAAGCATCCTAAGAACATAATCTCTATATAACATACAAAAGTATGTCTAGCATATGCTATATCTCTCAGCTCTCAAAACTCAGCCCAAACCACTCTTTCGTTTTGTTTTGTTTTGTTTGTTTGTAATTTTTCAAGACAGGGCTTCTCTAAGTAGCTCTGGTTGTCCTGGAACTCACTCTGTAGACCAGGCTGGCCTCAAACTCACTGAAACCTGCCTGCCTCTGCCTACAGCCTACCCAGTGGGATTAAAGGTGTGTGTGTGTGTGTGTGTGTGTGTGCCACCACAACCTGGCTCCAAACCATACTTTTTTGTTTGTTGTTTGTTTTTCGAGACAAGGTTTCTCTGTAGCTTTGTTGCCTGTCCTGGAACTAGCTCTTGTAGACCAAGCTGGCCTCGAACTCACAGAGATCCTCCTGCCTCTGCCTCTCAAGTGCTGGGATTAAAGGCGTGCACCACCACCACCCGGCCTCCAAACCATTTTTTTAACTTGTCCTTCCCCCCCCCCTTATCTGTCCTTGGACTACCTGGCAGTGAACTTCAGTACCGCCAATGCTCTGGTCTGAATATGAATAGCCTGGCTCATCCCCCCCCCCCTCCCGAAGACAAACAAATGTGTGGGAGCACAGTACTCCAGAGTCCTCCACTACCCCTCTCCAAGTCTTCCTGTCCATTCCCGGAGGAGCTCAAGGAGCAAAAACACCAACAAAACTCTGCCTCCATCCTCTCTCTCAGCCTCAAGAGGGTTACCTGCTTTGAAGACTCTGAAAAGGTACTGAAATCCTTTAAAGGTTGGGAAAAGCTAACAAAAAACGGCAGTTTCACCAGACCAGTACAAAATAAGCTTTCCCTGCATGTCACCCCAATACGGAAACTCAGAAACTCAAACCCAGACCCTTCTAACACCCTTCCCCAAGGGTCAAAGATCACCTGTCCCTCCGTTCTTCCTTATTATTCGCCACATATAAGTCACTGTTTCTCTTTGAGTTTAGTCTGGCTCCTGAGAGGTCTGCTCTATAGCCTTTGGGGAGAATAATCAAAACATGAGAAAGACTATTCCTCTCAATTGAGCTTTGGGCAATGGGGTCAAGCCATTTAGACCTCACACGTGAACAAGGCACCTGTGTCCTCAAGGATCCCATACTTTTCCTTCAACTCAAAAAGTACGTCCTCCCTGCACAGTATCTGTGAAATCTAATGACAAAGTGCTCCTTAGTTCTAGGGAGGAAAAAAAAAGAGCGAGGGTGTTTAACAGACTTTGCCCTTAAATTTGATGCCGTGTAACCATAACAACTGATGGTTTAGGTAACCATCAACCCACTGAGGGGCTAAGTTTTCCAAAAAATCGTTCTCAGTGGGGGAAAAACTCCCCTGCACTAACTCCCGCGCGGAGTTGGCGCTCCAGAGAGGCGTGTGGTGCAATGGAGCCGGCGGTTCCCGTCCCCGCTACGGTCTCCTCGGTCTCCGCCATCATCATCCCCGAGCTCCCAGCGGGGCAGTTGGCGTTAGGCCTCAGCCCAATGTCACTTGTTAACCTTCCGATCTCCCCGGGTTTCAGTGCGCCGCCGCCTCCCTTCTAAAGCACACAAATCACCCCTCGGTCCCCAGTGTCCACCAGGAGTTGCAGAAAAACAAGCGAGGCGCCGACACAGCCGCTGACAGATTCGCGCAAAAGTAACCGCGCTTCTCCACTCCCAAGCTTCTCCCACGGTGGCCGAGGGGGCGGCGAGAAGCCGAGGCCCCACGCACAGAAGTGACAAGTGTTTTCCTTCAACGAGCGTGTGGACGCTGCTTCCAGGGACCTACACCGAGCCGGGGGACGCCGGACTGGAACCCGCAGGCTGCACCTCCGGCCCCGGGGCTACCCCGCCCCGCCCCGCCCGGCCACCAAGCAGGGAAGGGATCTCCCAGGGCCACCCGTGCCGGCGCCCAGAGCCCCGGCAGCCCCGCTGCGCCA
>NC_022014.1:59343710-59346129 GCF_000317375.1 Microtus ochrogaster
CCGCCCCGCTGGCGGACCCGCCCCGCGGCCGCGGCCCCTACCGCCAACCACAGGGAGCAGGGGGCGGAGCCAGCCGCGCGCCAGACACGACCAATCCAGCCGGTGCCTTGCGCCTGCGACAGGCCGCGGGGATCGTCCGGCGATTGGTCAGGGCTGTTAAAGGAGCTGCGGTGAGGCAGACTGGAAGAGAAGGGACAGCCCCCAGGTACTGCGAATTACCTGGCTGAGTCCCCGTGGGAGGAGCAAGAGTTTCTCTCTCCCAATGAGGCTGAGGCGCTTACCCCAGTTTTTTACATTTCTTAATTTCCTCTTCCTGCAATTTAGCAACAAGTGCCTCCAACAAGGAGGGAAACCGAGGTTACAAAAATCTGGGGATTTCTGGCTTGTCAGATTCTTACGAATTGGGGTTTTAGGAGGTAATCGGACACAAATCCCCCAACCAGTTCCAGAAACTTAATTAGAAAGGCAATTTCCGCGCTCCTCCTCCTCCACCTGACCGGAACAACCAATCCCAAACTGAGTAGTAGAATTAGCGCCTAGAACGCGTGTGACATAAATGTATCATGTCATATTATGATCTTGGGTTTTTTTGATACAGGGTCGCCTGTAGACTAGGCTGGTTTCAGACTTGATGTAGCCGAAGAAAGCTTTGAACTCTTAGTCTTCTGCCCCTGTCTCCCAGTGCTAGGACAATGAGCATACACCACCACACCTGGATAACGTGAATTTACCTTAGAGAGACGATGTCTGGGGGCGGGAGACGGAACGTGACTTTTAAAAATGTGTTGTTACTTAAAATGGCTTTCTTGAGATGGTGAAGGCTATTTTACACGCATCAAGTACTTACAGGGTAGAGGGAAAAGGCAGAGGACCTGCAGGACCCTTGTAGCATGCTGGTAGGTTGTGACAGTACTCTCTGCTCCTCACTTTGCCTTCTGAATGAGTGGCTCCCAAACTTCAGCGTCAGAAGATTTTAGCAGATTCCTAAATCCCACCCAAAGTCTCTAATTCGCTAGGACTGAATGGATCTGTGACATTTAATTTTCAACACTGTTTCCCCTGGAGATTCCCATAGGGCAGACTCCAAGGGCCACACTCTTTTGAGTCTGTCATGGCTGTGAAATTGAAACTCAACGGCCAAAAGTTAAGCTAGACTCTTCTTTATAATCCAAATCCATAATATGTTTGGAAGACGTGCTAGTTGGTAAATCTAGAGATCACAAACTCAAACCAGTTGGTTCCCTGCGTAGGACAGCACCAGAGCTGAATTTAGAACAGATGATAGCTTGAACTCCTCTGGAGGAAAGAGCAAGGTTATGACCCAGCACTTTAGGAAGTCAGTCTTGTTCTGTGACCAGTGAGACAATGCATAAACATTTTAATGGCAAGCACACCTTAGCCTATGCTCATCACTAGGACCAGTCATAACTCCAGAAGGAAACCCTGCCCCCCTTGGTGTTACATTCCATTGTCATTATCAAGCCCTGCTGCCTGCCCTCCTGGCCAAATTCCTTTCCGGGCCCTAATGTCCTAGACACCTGTGTGACCCAGAAGTCACTGCCCTGGTTTTGGAGGTCAGCCCTTGTGTTGTGTACGTAGGTGGAGACTGCTCGTTCGTAGTCAAGTTTCACTGGCAGGATAGAGTGGAGATAGCACAATTCCATGAAACAAAGGGGATTTATTTGATTGACTTACATGATACAGTCTGTCTTCACACGAGAGAGACTGAGAATGGAGAGCTGCTCAATCAACAGCCCTGTCTTTCACCAAAGGACTGGAGGATTGTTGGGGAGACACTAGTCTTCAGTCCATGTTGAAAGTCCAAAGAAGCAGGGTTCTGACGTCAGGGAAGCATCCCGGCGGTGGCAGCGGTAGCTTTCACCATCAAGAAGCGAAGACAAACAGGCAAAAGGCACAAACTCTTTCTTCCCAGACATCCTCAGACCTGAGCCTCTGCAGAAAGTTCCACACAATGATCCTAAGCAAGAAAATAGAAGCACTCCTAGCTGGTTCTAGATCCCATCACCTTGACAACCAAGGTTAACCATTACTCCTCTTCTTTTTGCTCTGATGAGCGCTGCCTTAAATGGGCATGTCAGTATGGACAAGCCTCAATCGGGTTGAGTTCCAGGTTGCAGATATGTTTGCCTGGAATTATTGTTTACCTCCCTTAGACAAGATTTCTCTGTAGCTTTGGCGCCTTTACTGGAACTAGCTCTTGTAGACCAGGCTGGTCTCAAACTCACAGAGATCTGCCTGCCTCTGCCTCCTGAGTGCTGGGATGCCTCCCTTAGTCTTTTCTTTTTTAAGATTTATTTATTCAAGCCGGGCGATGGTGGCGCACGCCTTTAATCCCAGCACTCGGGAGGCAGAGGCAAGCGGATCTCTGTGAGTTCGAGACCAGCCTGGTCTACAGAGC
>NC_022014.1:59346229-59349976 GCF_000317375.1 Microtus ochrogaster
AAAAACCAAAAAAAAAAAAAAAAAAAAAAAAAGATTTATTTATTCAATATGTATACAATGCCAGAAGAGGGCACCAGATCTCGTTACAGATGGTTATGAGCCACCACATGGTTGCTAGGAATTGAACTCAGGACCTTTGGAAGAGCAGACAGTGCTCTTAACCATTGAGCCATCTTTCCAGCCCCATCCTCCCTTAGTCTTAACAAAAGCAAATGAATTATTGCTGGGTGTAGCAATCACACATGTAGCTTGGAATTCCGGCCCTGGGGAGGCTGAAGCTGAATGCTTGCTCTGAGTTTGAGGCCAGTTGGAAGAAGAGAGAAGAAGAAAGAAAAGAGAAAATAAAGAGAGGGAAAAAATATTATTGTCTTGGTAGGTGAGAGTGCCAAGATTCCACCATCTTGTCCCTGCTGCAGCCTTCTGGGGGCTGACTCAGAGCTGACAACTCTCACCCCCAACACCTCGCTTATACCCCCCTCATGGGAAAATCTCTTAAAAAATTACCAAACTCTGCCCCAGGGAACTTGAGGTCAAGATGCCCCAACTAACTGCCACTTTTTGCTTCTGCTGGCTTGCTCTGTTTCCTCCTGCAACTGCCAAGCAGGATATGTTTTTTTGTTTTCTTTTGCTTTTTTTTTTCTTCTGTTAAAAGCTCCCTGCAGAAACCACTCGGGGCTGCTTTGTGAGTCCTGTTCTCTCCGGGAAGCTGCTGGCCAACTTAATAATGATTCTTCAATTCAGTCTCTGGGTTTGCTGAGAGTTCCTTGGGGTCTTTGCCCCATGATGCCTGGAACCACATGGCAAGCATGGATATCAATGGTGACACAGCTTGAAGCTCTTCCTAGCCACATATCCAAACTGTCACCTTGGGAGGGGGGGGTGGAGAAAAAGCAGAGAAAAGGTGACTCCCACCCTCCTTGCCCATACCTAGCCTTTCACAAATACTATACTTCTCAATTCATCAGCAGGACTTCCAACTAAGGACAATAAGGTCTAGCTTGAAGACTTGGAAGACGCCCTTTTTTAAAAGTGAAGATTCTGAGACATCAAGGTGACTCACCTGACATAATGTCCACTACCTAAGTGCAGTCCCTGGGACTCCCCTGGTGGAAGAAGAGAACTCACTCTCAAAGAGGGGTCCTCCGACACCGAAGCACAGACATACCCACACATACACACATGAAATAAATAAATGTTATTTAAAAAGAGGCTGAGCATGGCATGGTGGCACATTCTCTGATAATATCATTCAGGAGGCAGAGGCAGAGGGAGCTTTATGAGTTTGAGGCCAGCCTGGTCTACTTAGCAAGTTCAGGAATAAGACACACACATCTCCATCTCAACTAAATAAATGAAAGAAATAGAACACTAAAGAATTCGTATGCTTTGAAAATATGAACAAACAATAGCTTAACACCGATGCTTCCTCCTAAGAGACCACTGTGTTCCAGGCATCGTACCAAGCCCTTGGCACATGGGAAATCATTGAAACTGTAGAGTGACCTGGTGTGGTGGATATGATTGTCTCTGGCGCACAGGTGTGGAAACTGAAGCTCAGAGTACCAGGGATGTGCCAAGTCAGGGACAGCTAGTTAAAGAATCAGCAAGCCCCTTCCCTAAAGATGAGGCTCCTCCTAACCGTTCTGCTACAGGGCCTGCCAAAACACCCAGCGTACCATCAAAAGGCAAGAAGCAAATAGCACCGATCTGTGCCAAAAGGAAATATAATACAGCAGCACAGCTTTGGGGTGGGTTAAGTCCAGTGACCATCTGCTTGCCCTTGATTTGAACAGTTATATAATTAAAACTCTGACTATCAGATTGCTCGTCTATAAAATGGAAATAATTTTTTTTTTTTTTTGGTTTTTCGAGACAGGGTTTCTCTGTGGCTTTGGAGCCTGTCGTGGAACTAGCTGGTCTCCAACTCACAGAGATCCGCCTGCCTCTGCCTCCCGAGTGCTGGGATTAAAGGCGTGCGCCACCATCGCCCGGCTGGAAATAATTTTTTTTGAGAGAGGTTTTCATGTAGCCCAGGCTGGCTTCAAATTTACTATATAGTCAAGGATAATCTTGAACTCATCCTCCTGCCCCTACCTCAAGAATACTAGGATTTTTTTTTTTCGAGACAGGGTTTCTCTGTGGCTTTGGAGCCTGTCCTGGAACTAGCTCTTGTAGACCAGGCTGGTCTCGAACTCACAGAGATCCGCCTGCCTCTGCCTCCCGAGTGCTGGGATTAAAGGCGTGCGCCACCATCGCCCAGCACTAGGATTATAGGTGTGTACCACCGTGCCCAATGTACGCATTGTTGGGAACTGAACCAGGGATTTATACATACTAAGAAAACACTCGACCAACTGAGCTAGCCTCCCCCTCCATCCCTGGAAACAACAGATTCTGTGTCTTTGGGCTTGCACAAAGATCACACTAACTAAAGACCGTATGTGACTACACGGACGGCCCCAACTCGTGCCGGTTCACTTGATGGCTTTCATATGTGCCACTGCATGCACACAGAGGTCAGAGGACCTCGTGTGGGAGTCAGTCTTCTCCTCCCACCACGTGGGATAACACGGATGGAGCTCGGGACGTCGGGCTTGGCGGCGGCAAGCACCCTTCCTCACTGAGTCATCTCTCTGGCCCCACTGATGAGCGTTAAATGTTAGGATAAATATGAAAGGCGTTCAGTAGAAACTATACTTCAGATTTTGATATTTTCTCACATTGGCAGTACGGGGCGTGGCACTGTCTCAATGCTGGGCAATGGCAGTGAGTGGCAGTTCCCACTCAGCCGTGTGACTGTGAGCGGAAATGCCCCGTACTCCAAGCAGGCTAAATGCTGAAGGTCGGTAGGTTAGATGCACATAATGCATTTCTGTTTGTTTTACTTCTTTTGCAACCTCATCATAGGTCAAGGAGTACAAAGATGTGGGTTTTGAAGTTACAAATGAAAAAAGATTTTTATGCTGATCAGGGACTGTGATGCCCAATTTACATATCAACTAAGGTTCCATACTTTACCTCCACACAGTCTAAAACTGGGAGGTGGTAGTGCACGCCTTTAATCCCAGCACTCACTCAGGAGGCGGAGGCAGGCAGATCTCTGTGAGTTCAAGGCCAGCCTGCTCTACAAGAGCTAGTTCCAGGTTCCAGGACAGGCTCCAAAGCTACAGAGAGACCCTGTCTTGGGGAAAACAAACAAACAAAACCAAAACAAAAGCACAGTCCAGACACTCTGGATGCTTAGCAAGTACAGAAGGAACTAACAAGGTCTCCTTACTGCAAAGTCTTTTTAAAACTACATTTTTGTCTATTTTGTGTGCACATGTGTATGTACATAGGCATGTGCATGCCTGCACGGTTATGTGGAGGTCAAAGGACACATACAGGAGTCCATTCTCTCCAGCCATGTGGATCCCAGGGATGGAACTCAGGTCGTCGGCCTTCTTGGCAAGCATTTTTGCCTAGAGAGCCACCTTTCCAGCATATGGAAGAATCTTGTGTCTCAGAAATTTCAAGATAACCCTTTCCTCATGAACATCTAGAACATAAGATACTCCTTTTCTCATGAATCTATAAACAGCAAAGCTGATGCCATTTTTGTCATGGTCTTGCAGCACGTTTAGAGGGAGAAATGGTTAAGAAAAGCACAGGTCAGCCGGGCGGTGGTGGCGCACCCCTTTAATCCCAGCACTCGGGAGGCAGAGGCAGGCGGATCTCTGTGAGTTCGAGACCAGCCTGGTCTACAGA
>NC_022014.1:59350696-59351269 GCF_000317375.1 Microtus ochrogaster
TTACCCAAGACTAAAATTGAACCACTTGTGCATCTAACAAAGGTTGGGGACCCATTGCGTCACAAACTGTACCAAACATTTCAGAAGTACCAGGTAGAATGGCGGACAGCAGTGTCCTGAGGGACTTGGGACGCCAGATCTAGGAATGAAAGCCCTATCCATTGGGAGAGCAGTGCAGACTCCCTCGGGTGTAAACCCAGGAATGTTGGGGGAAGCACTAGACCTTTATAAACCCAAGATTTTCTAATAATGTTTTAGGGTTACCAGATGAAAGTGGTTAAAATAAATCAGAAAAGGAGTAAAACCCAAATGAACAAGATGTAGTGGTTTACACCTATAATCCCGGGAGGACAGGGAATTCAAGGTCACCTTTGACAGTGAATTTGAAACCAGCCTGGGCTACAGAAGAAATAATCCTGAAGCCAGGTGGTGGTGTCACAGTGCTTTTATTCCAGCACTCGGGGGACAGAGGCAGGCGCATCTCTGTGAGTTTGAGGACAGCCTGGTCTACCGAGAAATTTCCCCTACAGCCAGGGCTACACAGAGAAAACCTGTCTCAAAAAAAGAAGGAAG
>NC_022014.1:59351474-59354622 GCF_000317375.1 Microtus ochrogaster
AAGAAGAAGAAAAACCCTGGTTTTTCGAGGCAGGGTTTCTATGTGGTTTTGGAGCCTGTCCTGGAACTAGCTCTTGTAGACCAAGCTGGTCTCGAACTCACAGAGATCCACCTGCCTCTGCCTCCCAAGTGCTGGGATTAAAGGCGTGCGCCACCACCGCCTGGCGGTTCATTTTTTTTTTAATTGGTGACAAAAAAAAAACAATGTAGTTGGGGCAGGAAATACTGAACCTCTCTGGAGCCAAGGTGAGAAGAGATATGAAGAGAAGAGAATGTGGAGGCCGAGGGGACTGAGGAGACAGGGAGTTCCCCTGGGGCGGGAAGATGGTCACCTCTTCCCCAGCTGGATATGAATAATGGATAAGGAGGGGTGTGATTCATCCATAGGTGGAGGCAGGAAGCAGAGGGAACTCTGGCCTGATGGCTTCTGGCTTTTAGCTTGTAAGTAGGAATGAGGTTAATCTCTTGAGACTGGGTAAGGAACCAAGAGCCAAGAGGCTTTGTGGCAAACACTGGCTGCTGGGAAGGCCATGGAGGGGAATGAAGGAGGATGCTACCACTGGAGAGGGAGTGTTCCGTGAGACATCAAGGACCCCACACTTGTTCCATTTCTTGGGACAAAATACCTAACAAAAGCAATCGGAAATCCCAGCACTCGGGAGGCAGAGGCAGGTGGATCTCTGTGAGTTCGAGACCAGCCTGGTCTATTAGAGCTAGTTCCAGGACAGGCTCCAAAGCCACAGAGAAACCCTGTCTCGAAAAACCAAAAAAAAAAAAAAAAAAAAAAAAAAAAAGCAATCGGAGGAGAGAAGGGTTGATTGGGGGGGGGCGTCATAGTTTAAGGGTGCTGCCTAGCATGATGGAGAAGACCTGGGCATATTGGTGAGGGGTTTCTAGGCTGAATTACCCGAGGTGGGAAGACCCGTTCTCAGTGTGTGTGTGTGGGGAGGGGGGGGCTGGGTCACAGGTGGAATCAGAAAGAGAAACGCTAAGCATCTCCTTTTATCTCTCTGCTTCCTGACTGTGGACATCATGTGAGCAGCAACCTCACAGGCCTGCCAGCATGGCTTCTTTGTCACATCACAGGCCACAGGACTGCCCTGGCCACTCAGGGTCAGTGGCTAAACCGGGTCAGGAGCAACAGATCCTGAAAGTGGGAGGACTTAGGACAGAACCACTGAAGTGACTTGTCAAGGGTTCTCTCCGTGTTGGATGACGAAAGAAGAAAACTGAATGGAGCAAGAGTTGGGAACAAGCAGACTTCCTGCTCATCCAGGCACAGAGGAGGCAGGGCGGGCACAGGCAAGTTCTGAGCCGTGATAAGGTCGAGTGTGACCACAGAAGCAGAGCGCTTAACTTCTTTTTTTTTTTTTTTTTTTTTTTTTTTTTTTTTCGAGACAGGGTTTATCTGTGGCTTTGGAGCCTGTCCTGGAACTAGCTCTGTAGACCAGGCTGGTCTCGAACTCACAGAGATCCGCCTGTCTCTGCCTCCCGAGTTCTTGAGCGCTTAACTTCTAAAGGGACTTGACTCCTCTGTTAGCTCTAGCTCCTCTATGGAGACTCATCTGAGACCCGGAAGAGCCCTGGATGAAGAGCCCTGGATGTCCACGCTGTCTCGCCCCATGGGAGCGACACCCCCTGGTGGAGGTGGGGTAGGGAAGGGCTGTCCTCCCAGCTAGCTTCCTTCAGAAGGACATCCTGTTAATAATCAGGAAGTGTGCCATCTGTCTCAAGAGATGAGCATTTGTGGAAAGACGGTCTGAGGCGATGATTGTAGTTGCCTCCCCTGAGGTCTGGTGGTTATGCAAAGAATTCCTTTTGTTTTGCTCTTAATTTTTTTTTTTTTTTGAGACAGGGTTTCTCTGTAACTTTGGAACCTGTCCTACAACTCGCGCTGTAGACCAGGCTGGCCTCGAACTCACAGAGATCTGCTGAAACAGGATCTCTTGTAGCCCAGCCCAAGCTTTTTTTCAAACCTTCTGTGTAGTTGCAGATAGCTTCGAACTTCTGATCCTTCTTGCTTCCACCTCCCAAGTGCTGGGATTATAGACATGGGCCACTGTGCCCAGCCATAAAGAACAATTCCAACTCCAGAGAATGGGTGTGGTTTAGAAGCACAACCCACCTATACTGCCTCCAGCCCTGCTCCTCTCAACCTCATCCAACCATCACCCTTCGGCCGCAGAAGTAGAAAGACTCACCTAGTATAGTAATACCTGTATCCACATAAGCAGAGGGGAGGGGCAGACCAGACTTGTTCTGTTCGCTTTTAACTTTGTTTGTTTGTTTTGTTATTTAGTTTTTTTTTTTGAGACAGTATTTCTCCATGTAGCCCCTGGCTGTCCTGGAACTCACTCTGTAGACCAGGCTGACATCAGACTCAAAGATGTGTCTGCCACTGCCTCTTGAGTGCTGGGATTAAGGGCGTGCGCTGCCACCGCCCCACTTGCTTTTAACTTTGAAATGGTTTGTGCACTCTAATGCAGCGTAGCTAGAAATAGAACTGTCAGCTCTCCCTAAGGCTGTTCAACAGACTAGCACTGGCTAGCTCCTGCTGTCTCCACGTGGCCATTTAATGCCTGCTTGATTCGGAAAACAAAGATGGTCCGTGCTTGGTGAGAGCGTTGGCAAAGAAATGTTTGGAAATCTATTTTGGCCGGAACTGCCTAAAGCTGAGAGTGAGAGGCAGAAGCCCCTATATGAACACATTCTCGGGTGTGAACATGCAGGGGGTGCACACCCGAGTCTCAAGGGAGGGAGCGGGGAGTGGGCAGAGAGACTGGAGGAATTCAAGGTGTTTACTCACTGTTGCCTGCACTTATAAGTGGCTGGCTTTGCACAGGGGTCTCAACCCTGCTTCCAGGATGCCTTTCCATATCTGCTGAACCACAGTGTCAGCAGACAGCGCGGGATAGACTGAAAGATCCCACATGCACCCTGCAGGCAAGGTGCAGCCAACTGCAGCAGTCAGTCACAGGTCTGGACACTCCCACAGTGTCTGGAAGGCTCCCAGGTGGTATCTGGTACAGATACTATTTTCAAAAAAGAGGCAGGCGGATCTCTGTGAGTTCGAGACCAGCCTGGTCTACAGAGCTAGTTCCAGGACAGGCTCCAAAGCCACAGAGAAACCCTGTGTCGAAAAACCAAAA
>NC_022014.1:59354742-59355999 GCF_000317375.1 Microtus ochrogaster
TCAGCAGTTAAGAGCACTGACTGCTCTTCCAGAGGTCCTGAGTTCAATTCCCAGCACCCACATGGTGGCTCACAGCTATCTATGATCCAATGTCCTCCTCTGGTGTGCAGGCGAAATGTAAACTAAACACAGTATACACAATAAATAAATAAACTTAAAAAAACAAAAACAAAAAAGAGATGGACTGGAGAGATGGATCCCTGGCTGCTTTTCCAGAGGACTGGGGCTCAACTCCCAGCAACTACATGGTGGCTCACACCTGTAACTCCAAAATCCGACACCCTCACACAGGCATACATACAGGCAAAACACCAATGCACATAAAATAAAAAAGTTAATTAATTAAATAAATAAAATTAAAAGGCCAATGGAGACACACACCTTTAATCCCAGCCCTCAGGAGGCAGAAGCAGGTAGATCTCCCTGAATTTGAGACCAAAGCAACACAGAGAAACCCTGTCTCAAAAAATCATTTAAAAAAAAAAATGAGAGAGACCTTTTGCTGACCCAGATTTGGTGGGGGAATGCTATCATCTAAAGCTAGGTGGATGAGAGAGAGAGAGGCTCTTGTTTATACAGGTGAAGTAAGTAACAGCCACAGGATTTAAAAAAAAACAAACCATATACTGGAAATACCAAAAATACCACCCACAGAGGAGGAACCAGATCCACAGGGGCAGGGGCTCCACCTCCTGCATCTCCAACCCCACTCCCAGCTGTGTCCTGCTGGGCCCCTGTCATCCACCACACAGGAAATGGTCTGAGTTTTCTGTTATGAATATGATAGCAGTTTCTATTATCAGCAGAGATGGGAGAAAACACCCATTTTCTTTCAGCTTGTTCACAATTGCTAACATGGCTGTATCTCCCTGTATCTCCTGTTCACAGTTGCTAACATGGTGTGCGGTCCCAGCATGCTTTATCTAACACACTTTATCATGCTTTATCATACAGCTTTCATGGCTGTATCTCCCTGCGTGCGCTCTGAAGCATCGTTTTACAATTGCTGTTGTTGGCATTATATAAATCTCCTACTCTTTATTTAAAATCTGACCTTGCCAAGCAATAGTGGTGCATGCCTTTAACCCCAGCTCTCAGAAGGCAGAGACTGGTGTATCTCCGTGAGTCTGAAGCCAGCCTGGTCTACAGAGTGAGTTCCAGGACAGCAAGGGGTACACAGAGAAACCCTGTTTCAAAAAACTGAAAGAGAGAGAGAGAGAGAGAGAGAGAGAGAGAGAGAGAGAGAGAGAGAGAGAG
>NC_022014.1:59356099-59356645 GCF_000317375.1 Microtus ochrogaster
GCCCCAGCGGCTCCCCCATCCTCAAGGGGCATGTATCTCTCCAGATTTTGCAGCCTTTCCCCGTCCTTCTGTGGTACCCATACTTTGAGACAGTCTCTTGTGAGCCCCTCTTTTTGCACATTCCTGACTTTTCAGAGTTCCTCAGATGAACCAGGCTGGTCTTTGGGGTGAACAGGATTTATGGGGGGAATAGAGAGAGTGCTTTTTAGGATCCTGCCTTGGTGTTTGGGGTCAATCTGGGGGAGCAGGGGCCATGCTGTAACAATCCTCAGGCAGCCCACAGGGTGGCCCATGTGCTGAGGGCAGGGGCTGCTACCAACAGGGAGAATCAACTGGATGAACGAGCCACCCTGGAAAGCCGTCCTTCAGTCCCGATCAAGCCTTCAGAAAGCACAGTCCCGGCTAAAAACGTGTGTGTGTGTGTGTGTGTGTGTGTGTGTGTGTACAGAAAGCTGAAATCGGCCGGGCGATGGTGGCGCACGCCTGTAATCCCAGCACTCGGGAGGCAGAGGCAGGCAGATCTCTGTGAGTTCGAGACCAGCCTGG
>NC_022014.1:59357025-59360728 GCF_000317375.1 Microtus ochrogaster
CTCTTTACAGATGGTTGGGAGCCACCATGTGGTTGCTGGGAATTGAACTCAGGACCTTTGGAAGAGCAGGCAATGCTCTTAACCACTGAGCCATCTTTCCAGCCCCACACTCAGCTCTTATGCAGATTCTAGAGATTTGAATTCACGTCTCCATACCCATGGTACAGGCACTGCACTGGCTGAGCCACCTCCCCAGAGCCCTTCCTGACATTTAGACTGCAGTCTCATGAGACTTCCAAGAAATGATCGGAAAAACTATTCCCTGAATTCCTGACCCACTTACGTGTGAAAGATAATTGTTCATCATCATTTTACTTCACTGTTCCCTGTCTAGGCAGGATCTCATGTAGCCCAGGTGAACCCTGAATTACTGTCTTCCCAGTGCTGGGATCCCAGGCATGTGCCACCATATTCTGTTAAGTGGTGCTGGAGACTGAAGCCAGAGCCTGCCAGGGCTCAGGCATGCCAGGGAAGTACTCAAGTGAGCTACATCTCTAGCCCCGTTTATGATCATCATTTTTAAACCATGGGGCTTGGAGATTGTTCCTGAACCAGCAGATAGTTAACCAACCTATGGCTAGCTTTACCCATTGCACTAAGGAAGAAGAGCTAGCCTGGCACTTGCTCCAGGCCTTAAGGGGATTAAAGGTTTCATTCTGGCTTACAATCAGCCCCATATCATAAGCCCAAACCGTGTGGAGAACTCACATAAGAAGTATGTTAGACACTCCAGATAGAATGCTTGCCCAGCAAGTGCCCAGCTGATAGCCAGCACCAACGGCCATCTCTGGACCAAGTGCGGAGGTTCCTGTCTCCTCGGAGCCTAGATAACTGCAGCCTTAGCTATCATGACGTGGAGTAGAACACACAGCTGAATTCAGTTAACCCACAGCAACCTGAGGAAGCAAGATGGCTGGGGTTTCAAGGCTCTGTTCCCCACCCAGTACCCCCTTCCTTTTTCTGTGGGTGCTCACAGGCCCGGGCAGCTGCTTCCTAAGGAAGTACTCCAGAGCTTTTGTTTCTACCACAGGGCTTTGACACCTGGCTGGAAGAAAGCAGTGGATGCCCTCGCCTTACTTACAGGCGACACCTGCTCTATGTAGCCTGAGGGAACTAGAAACAGTTCCAAACAGACCCAACAGGTCCCTGGGACACACAGGCAAAGAGTGGAACAAATGTTGTTTGCCGCCTGTCTTAGTCAGGGTCACTGTTGCTGTGGTGAAACAGTATGGCCAAAGCAACTTGGGCATGAAAGGGTTTACTTGGCTTACACTCCACATCATAGTCTGTCACTGAGGGACGTCAGGACAGGAACTCAAGCAGGGCAGGGACTTAAAGGCAGGAGCTGATGCAGAGGCCATGGTGGGTGCCACTTACTGGTTTGCATAGCTGCTTTCTTATAGAACCCAGGACCACCAGCCCAGGGATGGCACCACCTGCAATGGGCTGGGGGCTGGGGGCTGGGCTCTCCCCCATCAGTCACTAATTAAGAAAATGCCCACAGGCTTGCCTGCAGCCAGATCTTATGGAGACATTTTCTCAGTTCCAGTGACTGTAGCGTGTGCCAAACCGACATAAATGAGACAGCGTGTCCCCTAACTGCCAAGAGACCACGTTCTGTAGCTGCCTATTGGTTAGGAGCGACCGGCTTCGCAGAGTATGGGGGGCCTGAGCTGAGTTTAACAGGGGACTGTGGCCTCTGTTTCTGGGAAGATCTAGCTGCTGCTTTGTAAGTGCCTCTGTTTACTAAAGAGCTTCCACAAGTGCTTCTTACTAGCAGAGCCTACAGCCACAGCGGAGGCGAGGTCGCTATCACTCCCACTAGGAGATTAAACTCTTCGAAGTCAAGAAGTCGAGTAGCCATGGCTTCTGCTCAGAAGCACACTAACTGATGAATTTGGCCTCCCTTCTGCTCCCAAGGCCTGCTTCTTCCCATGCTGCCTCTTGCCTCACACTGAGCAGTTGTGGAAGTGACCCGTTAAAATCGCTGCTGGCCGCAGCAACTGACCCTTCCTGCCTCTGCATCCTCCCTACACTATCATCATAATTAGTAAAGCCATTTTATTAAGCCAGGAAGGTACCTGCCCCCAACTTCAGAAGTCACTCAGTCTCCAGAGGCTGGAGAGCATAATGTCTCTTACTGACCCAGGCAGAAAGTGTTAGAGGCACAAGCTGGCCCCCAGGACACCACTCAGAGGGAATATCAGTCTTTACTCTGGCTTTTTCTCTTCTCTTTTAGCTTCATTATTAATTTGTGTGTGTGTATGTATGTATGTATGTATGTATGTATGTTTCTGTGTGTTTGAATGCAGGCATAAGTGGAGGTCAGAAGTTTCCAGGGTTGGCTGGGCGGTGGTGGCGCACGCCTGTAATCCCAGCACTCGGGAGGCAGAGGCAGGCGGATCTCTGTGAGTTCGAGGCCAGCCTGGTCTACAAAGGGAGTTCCAGGACAGGCTCCAAAGCTACAGAGAAACCCTGTCTCGAAAAACCAAAAAAAAAAAAAAAAGAAAGAAAGAAAGAAAGAAGTTTCTAGGGTTGTTGGGCAAGGGCCTCTACCTCTTCAGCCAACTCCCCACCTTCTTCCCTTTCCCCCACCCCACCTTTCTTCTATTGTTCTATTTCCTTGTTCTCACCTTTCAAAACCCACGCTTCTGGTATTGCCCAGCGCTGTGGCAGCTCTATGGGCCTTATGTAAAATCAAGGCTGCTTTGACTCATGAATCACAAATAAAAGCCAATTACATCTCTAATACAGTTCACTGCAATTTTATCGTTCTCTCTCTCTCTCTCTCTCTCTCTGTCTTTTGTTTTTGTTTTAGTTTTGTCTAGACAGAGTTTCTCTGTGTAGCTTTGGAGCCTGGTAACTTTTATCTTGTGATGCACCCATTGGCATCTCTCAACTCATCCAGTGCCGTCTGACTTGGTCTGATCTCTTATTGTCTTCAGAGAGACCCGACCACACATTTCTGGTGTCCCTTTCTGTATGTAATGAGGCAGGACCTTCATCTGGTCCCCAGTGCCAGGAAACACAGCTGGGACATTGACCAGGGCAGGGCGTGATGGCTGCCGTAATCCCCAAACAATGTCCTGGCCACCCTGCTCCCTTCGTCCAGAAATGAAACACCGAAGAGCAGGAGGATGATGCCTGCCACTTTCCTTCTCTTGCGTCCACAACTGCTGTTTTAAAAAAGTTTAGGCAGGGCTCAGCGGTTAAGAGCACTGCTCTTCCAAAGGTCCTGAGTTCAATTCCCAGCAATCTCATGGTGGCTCACAACCATCTGTAATGGGGTCTGGTGCCCTCTTCTGGCCTGCAGGCATACATGCAGGCAAAATACTGAGAATACTGTATATGTAATTAAAAAAAAAGTTTGGGGAACACAGAAAAATCTGAGTGTCAAACAAACAAAACCTGAGAAGGTTGGGCTCGCGTACCCAGATCCCACCTGTGCGTGAGGAGCAGGGAAAAGATGGCCACACTGGGATAAAGCCCTGCACAGTGTCACTCAAGGTTCCTGTGGAGCTGGGCTCAAATATAATTCTGTTTAACCTTCATGCTCACAAAGACTATCCCAGAAGACACCTGAAGCCTCCTGCCTTGCTTGCTCTCTAACCTTTGTGACAGTGAGCACCTCCTCCTCCTCCTCCTCCTCCTCCTCCTCCTCCTCCCACTTCTCTTCTTTCTTTTACTTGTTTTAGTTGGGCAG
>NC_022014.1:59360828-59362549 GCF_000317375.1 Microtus ochrogaster
CCTCCTCCTCCTCCTCCTCCAACCCCTTCCCCTCTCACCAGGCTTGAGTTCTTTTTCCTCTAAAGATGAAATCAAGCCTGTCACCCTGGTAACTGTTTCCTTTGGCCTTAGGTTGTTTCTCTGCTCTTCTCTTGCTGTGGTCTCTCACCTCCTTTGTGACACTTACTGAAAGTGATTCAAGCCATTATTGGAGTCCCCACCAGAAGATCAGGGACCAACTCTGTTTTTCCTTCCTTCCCCAAGGCCACGACACTGCAGGCCCCTATAAACGCTGCTGCTGACGGAATGCTACCATTTAGAAGGTAAAGGCCTGTCAAAAAGTGTGCTGGGTTCTAGACATCCAGCTCCGCCTTCCTCAGACAGTTGTGGTCTCGGTGAGAGGAGGAGAAAGAAGCGCCTGACTCTGGCTATTTGTTACTCAGCCCGTTCGTACCACCTTGTGGTCAAACTAAGCAACTACTCTTCAGCTCTGAAACCCTGGGGAGCATTGACTTCCAAACAATTCTCCTGTCTCAGTCTCAAGAGTGATTACAGGTATCTGCCACCAATTTTTTGTTTGTTTGTTTTGTTTTGATAGAGGGTCTCTCTATGTAGTCCTGGCTGACACAGAACTCACAATGTAGACCACACTGGCTTCAAACTCACAGAGATTTGCCTGCCTCTGCCTCCCCACAAGAGCTGGGGTCACGTCCAGCACCACCAGATAGGTTTTATTTTTCTTAATCCCTTTTTATTTTTTTATGTGCATTGGTGTTTTGCTTACATGTATTTCTGTGTGAGGATGTCCGATCCCCTAGAACTGGGGTCACAGACAGTTGTGAGTTACCATGTGGGTGCTGAGGCTTGAACCAGGGTCTTCACCACCAGATAGTATCAACAGTTCAGTGGAACAGTGATGCACTCAGGACGTCCCATTCTGATGACAGGATTAGTGGACTCACACAGGGGTTTGAGGGCCTGCCTGCTCTTCTGGGTTCTAGCTCAAAAAACCCTAAACACGCTTGCCCCAGCACCCTGAGCAGCCCCTCTCTCTCAAGTCCCTCTACTCCATGCAGCTACTTGCGGACCACTGTTGTCGAACATGCTGGCTTCCTTGGACCCTAACTCAAAGGGCATGGCTTCCTCGATTCGTTTTTCCCATTTCCCTATTCCCAGAAGCTGATGAGGGTGACAGTGTGCTCTCAAACGATCCTTGAGCTAAAAGAGAGAGGGATAGAGAGAGAGAACAGGAGGGGGGGGGAAGGGTTTCAGAGAGCTTATCTCTTTTGTCCCTTCAGCTGTGATGCCACAACATGGTGTTTCCCCCTCATCTCTCCTTTTTTCCTATGCTGAGGATTAAACCCAGGGTCTTGTAAACGTTACGTAGATACTCTACCACTGACGTACATGTCTTTAATTCCAGCACTCAGGAGGCAGAGGCAGTCAGATCTTTGAATTCAAGGCTAGCCTGGTCTATAGAGTGAGTTCCCGGGTGGCCAGGGCTACACACATAGAGAAATGCCATCTCGAGAAAACAAAACCAAACAAACAAACAAACAAACAAAAATAAATAAAAAACAAAACCACTAACAACAAAACATATTGGCATGCCATACATACACATACAAGTAAACAAAATATATTACATTTTTTTTTTTTTTTTTTGGTTTTTCGAGACAGGATTTCTCTGTGGTTTTGGAGCCTGTCCTGGAACTAGCTCTTGTAGACCAGGCTGGTCTCGA
>NC_022014.1:59362649-59364850 GCF_000317375.1 Microtus ochrogaster
ATTTCGAGACAGGATTTCTCTGTGGTTTTGGAGCCTGTCCTGGAACTAGCTCTTGTAGACCAGGCTGGTCTCGAACTCACAGGGATCCGCCTGCCTCTGCCTCCCGAGTGCTGGGATTAAAGGCGTGCGCCACCATCGCCCGGCAATATATTACATTTTTTAAGTGGACTAATAAACATGAGTCGGGGAGGAGAGGTGGTGCGTGACAGTTCCTGGGAGACCATGGCTTCTAGCTGACAGACCCAGTTGCTGCTGAGGACTGTGTCAGTGTGACCTTGCAAGGAAAGGTTTGATCTCAGTCTGTTTACTCTAGAGGGGAGGAAGTCTCCTCCTGGGATGCTGAAAAGACAGAATTAAAAACATAAATTACACTTGTCCAGCTTTGGAGACGCCACACATGGCCTTTCCCCGGCATCTTTTAGCACAGATAAGGCTTCTGCGAGTTATCTTAGAAAAGAACAGACCCAGAGTGGGCTGGGGGACAAGGAAGGCAGAACACAGATTCTTTTGGGGATGGTAGTGGTGGGCGAGGCAGGGCTGGTAGGGATTCTGCCAGGGGTCCAACCCCAAGGCCCATGTCATGGGTTTTCACACTTTCCTTCTCTCCCTCCTTCCCTTCCCTCCTTCCTTCTTTCCCTTCTCCCTTGAGGAGTCAGTTCTCTTCTGCCATGTGGGACTCCGGGATCAAACTCAGTTCGTCTTCTTTGGTGGTAAGTACCTTCACCCACTTGCCCACAGACTCACACTGAATCCGGAAACCATTGTTGGGCTAAGTTGTCTTTGCGCTACCCTGCCCTAGTGTTACTGTCTCAGCTAGCTGCCACACAACGCTCCCAGGAATCTGCTTCTCTCTCTGTCTCTTTCTCTGTCTCTCTCCCTTCCTCCCACTCCCTCTCTCTCTAGCTCCTTCTCCCCTCATGTTCACGTGTGTTTGTGTGTGTGTGTGTGTGTACATGCCCATGCAGGCAGGCATTTGTATGCTAGGCACGTGTTGTCAGAGGACAACTTTTCAGAGCTGGCTTTCTCTTGCCACCTTGTGGGATCTGAGGTCAGGCCTCAGGTCATCAGGCTTTCCAGGTAAAGCCACCATCGCCCGGCTTTGTTACCCTTTTAAACGGGCTCTTGTGGATTTACCTACAGACCTGGAAAAGGGCACACAATCCCAAGGTCACCCTGAACACCTACCTGGAGAGTTCACAGTCCTGGGGGGTGGGGCTGGGGAAGGGCTGGACTCCCGGTGAAGAGGAAATGCGTGAGGCCACATCTTCAGGTTGGATACCTAGAGAAGAGAAATCTTTAGAAACCTATAGAGCTCTCCTGGAATCAACCAGCTAAATGCTGACTAGAAAGATTTACAGCGAAGGAGCAGAGAGAATAATCCCTGAAGCATGAGGAATATTCTGTGGCTTTTGATTGTTTTGGGGGGACAGAAACTCTTGTAGCTCAAGTTGCCCTTGAACTTACTATGCAGCTGAGGATGGCCCTGAACTGCTGATTCTTCTTCCTCTGCCTCCCACGTGCTAGGATCACAACCACGTGTTCTCTTACCTGGGTTTGTTTATTTGAGATGGGTTCTGACGTAGTTCAAGTCAGCCTTGAACTCACTAGGTAGCTAAGGCTGATCCTAAACTCCTGACCCTTCTGCCTCTGCCTCCCGAGTGCTAGTCTGTGTTTCTGTCAGGAGGAGAGGAAGAGCCTGTAGCTCACAGAGCATATGTTGAACACTTGAGGGCATTTCCCCTCAACAGGGATGAGACAGAGTTCCAAACACTGCTCTGGTCCAAACTAACCAAGATTTACAGCAACCTTTGAAAGGAACCAAACTAGTGGGGCATCCTGGGAGGGAAGGGATTCCGGAGTCTCTGAGTGGCCCTCCCTGAAACTGTGAGTGTCCTCGAAAGAGAAAAGCATTGAGACCTAGTGCAGAGAAAAGGCAGCATTCAGACAGCCGAAAGCAAAGGTGCTGGCCTTCGGGGCTGGAGAGATGGCTTAGCTGTCTAGACTGTTCCTGGATCTTCCAGAAGACCCAAATTTGCTTCCCATCATCCACGTGGGGCAGTTTGTAGCCACTTGGAACTCTCAGTTCCAGGGATCCAACACTCTTCTATGCACCTGCATTTACACATGTACATGCCTACCTGCGTGCGCACACACACACGCACACACGCGCACACACACACACGCACACACACACAATGTTT
>NC_022014.1:59365296-59372325 GCF_000317375.1 Microtus ochrogaster
TTCCAAAGGTCCTGAGTTCAATTCCCAGCAACCACATGGTGGCTCACAACCATCTGTAATGAGGTCTGGTGCCCTCTTCTGGCCAGCAGGCATACACACAC
Source organism: Microtus ochrogaster (assembly GCF_000317375.1). Taxonomy (NCBI): domain Eukaryota; kingdom Metazoa; phylum Chordata; class Mammalia; order Rodentia; family Cricetidae; genus Microtus; species Microtus ochrogaster. The sequence goes on from NC_022014.1 coordinate 59,365,398, forward strand.
AGAATATTGTATACATAATAAATAAATATTTAAAAAAAAATAATGATGCTGACCTTTTAGCAAAGTCAGTTGGTTCATGCCTATAAACCCCAGCACTCAGGAAACTGAAGCAGAAGGATTTCAAATTGAAGGCTAGCCTGGACTATAATCTAAGACCTGTCTGTAAGCAAACAATAACAAGAATAAAAAGCAAGCCAGGAGGCCTGCAGAGGTCAGTGGTCCCAGCTACTATAAAGCTGAAGCAGGAGGATCAAAAGTATAAGTCCAGGCTGGGCGGTGTTGGCGCATGCCTTTAGCACTACCACTTGGGAGGCAAAGGCAGGCGGATCTCTGTGAGTTCAAGGCCAGCCTGGTCTACAAGAGCTAGTTCCAGGACAGGCTCCAAAGCTACAGAGAAACTCTATCTCAAAAAAACAAAATAACAACAATAAAAAAGCTTAACCTGGGCAGCGGTGGTGGTACATGCCTTTAAATCCCAGAAGCAGGTGGATCTTTGTGTGTTCAAGGCCAGCCTGATCTGAGTGAATTCCAGGACAGCCAGAGCTACACAGAGAAACCCTGGCTTGAAAAACCAAAAAGCAAAGAAAGAAAGAAATCTTTAGACAAATGGTCCTAACCTTATTCATCTCTCCTGTGTGTTAGAGGGTGAAATTAACCTCACATAAAATGCCTGGAAATGTCTCTTGATACCACTGCTCACAGGAAGAAGACTGGCTGTCAGTTCCCACTTAGAAAACACTGACCATTCTGAAGGCGACACTGTCACTCCTGGCCTGGCTCCTCGGCAGCAGGATTACAGCCGTGAACGTACTCAGAAGGTACTCAGTCTCGGGCTGCGGGACCGGGAAGTCCACAGTACCTTCCAGGAGAGAGCCAATGGACTAAAATCTATCCTTCCTCCTTTTGTTGACCCAGGCGGGAGGAAAGACATAATAAAGCTCCCGTCTGGCAAAGAAAAAGAAAATAAATTGCTATTTGAAATCGGAAGCAATCATTCTGTCTACTGTTCTAAGAAAAATAAATCAAGGAGTGGCATTTGGAGCTGCCCAGAGTCACTGCCAGAGAACCAGAGTTTGAAAGAGGCCTAGAAGCCATTGTTTGGCTCCCTAGGGTGCTACTCCTCCCTGACTTTGTGCTCGGTTAATCCTCTCCCCACTCCCACTCCTGGCACTCCTAGGGTCAAACGTGCCCTGTCACCAAGTCCTGCAGATTTCAGGGCTCTCCCATAGCGTCCGTCCGTGAGGTCTTTGCCTTAGCCTCACTGGGTTTGACCTCATTAACCTGACTACATGCATAAGCAAATGCCACAGCACCCTGAACCTCCAACCCCGAGAGTGCTTGGATTCCTTAAGCTTTCTGTTTTGTTTTCTTGTCTCACTACATAGTTCCAGCTGTCCTGGGATTCACTCTGTAGACCAGGCTGGCTTCAAACACACTGAGATCTGTCTGCTTCAGCCTCCCCTGTACTGGGATTAAAAGTGTGCGCTATCACGTCCAGTTCAAGCTACAACTTCCTAAAGATAATAAATAGAAGATTATATAATGGTGACAGCATCACTCAGAGCTTTTTGCTTGTGCTTTTTAGAAGTCTAAGAGTAGCTGGGTGGTAGTGGCACACACCTTTAATCCCAGCACTCGGGAGGCAGAGGCAGGCGGATCTCTGTGAGTTCAAGGCCAGCCTGGTCTACAAGAGCTAGTTCCAGGACAGGCTCCAAAGCTACAGAGAAATCCTGTCTCAAAAAAACGAAACAAATAAAACAAAAACAAAAAAGTACCCATACCATATCACACACACACACACATACACACAGAGTGACAGAGAAAGAAAGAGTGACAGAAAGAAAAGAGATGGAGACAGAAAGAGAGAGAGCAGAGACAAGACAGAGATATACACAGAGACTAATGGCCCATATCTCTTTAACGGGCACTGCTTAAGTGATTACTAATGTTTTTGTACAATAACCAACGTCTTCATGCACAAATCTTCATTTCTGGTCTGTTTTTTTGCCTTGAGACAGAGTTTTACAAAGCCCAGGCAGTCCTCAAACTTACAGTGTACCCCCAAATGACCTCAAACTTCTGCTCCTCCTGCCCTCGCCTCCCCAAGTGCTGGGATTGAACCCAGGGCTTCCTGCATACCAGGCAGGCCCTCTACCAACTGAGCTACACCCCAGCCTTGTCCATCACCTTAGGAGAGTCTCCAAGAGATGAAGTCACCGAGCAAAAGAAAGGTTTCCTAGTCCTTGGGACAAATTGTCCCCGAATCTCCCCATAAGCAACTGTTGCACAGCCTTCTCTGCAAGCAGCTTCCTAGGGTGCTTGTCTCAGCACCCCACAATTATGACCACGTTGGGCAGAAAAGAATACAAGAACAGTGGCTATTAAATATGAGAGAAAAATTGCCTAGCTGGGAGCTTTTGAAAGGGAGGCATTTCGCGAGCTTTTGAAGCCTAATTACTGCTTAATCAGTCCAACTACGTGCAGACTCCCTGTTGCCTGTTGCAGAGCCTGGGAATTGCAGCACGTGGCTGGTAATTTTGTCACTGCTGGGAGCACCCTTCATATGCTTTTTCAGGCTCCCTTCCCACCTCAGATGAAGCCAGTAAAGCTCCTCCTCCTCGTCCACTTTTCTAAGAGACAGGTGTCCTCAGATGACAGCAACGTAACAGAGAGGCTCACAGGGCAAAGAGGAGCTAGCTACCACGGCCCACAGTTGTGCCCAAGCTCCAGGTTCTTAGCTGCCACATTTCCGGCCTTTTCCTCTTTATCTAACAGTGACAAGCAAGGTGTCCCTGAAAGAATTTCCCCAAGTTTGGATCCACCATGGGTCTTGGCTACAGTGCAGTGGTAGAGTCCTTGCTTGGCACGTGCCAGGCCCTGGGCTTGTCTGAGCAGTGTTTGGATGCAGCTGCCCTGGAGAGAGAGAGAGAAGCCACCACAAAGCAGTTCATTCTTTTTGTTTTGTTTGAGACAGGTTTCTCTGTGTAGCCCTGGCTGTCCTGGAACTTGCTCTGTAGACCAGGCTGGCCTCAAACTCAGAGATCTGCCTGCCTCTCTTTCCCAAGTGCTGGGATTAAAGGTGGGAGCCACCACCACCTGGCATTGGTAGCTAGCTCATTCTTGTTAAGAATGGAAAAGACCACAACTCTCTGCTCCAGGAGTAGAGAGTCTTCAAGAACTACAGACTAGACAAAGAAAGGTTTCCAGAAGAAGGAACAGCACTATAACTAACTAAAGAGCAAAGAAAAATAATATCCACTCAGACGCTCAATGTGGTCATGACCCACCCTCGGCTAAGGGAACTGGTCAAAATGAGGACAAGACTGGTCCACAGTATGGTTAAGGGGAAGGTTTTTGTTGTTGCTGATTGGGTGGAAACGTCACACCAGTTTCTGGCATCCATATACCCAAAGAGTCTGGGATGTTCGGGTGAAAGTTCCATCCCAAGTCCCTTCCCCTGGGAATTGCCTCAGCCCAGACTCCACCCCAGAGAAAGTCCACCAAACAATGACCCCCCTCCCCAGAGATGCTCAAGACCCTCCCATAGGGTATTTAAACTGCCCCCTGCCAGGACAAACATGAGTTTTCCAGTCTTCCTTTCCTGTCTCCTCTCTGGAAAAGCTATTTGGGAATGTTGGTATCCATTAAACCTGGGCTTTTCCTAACTCAGTTTGATTTGGTCTTATTCAGCGTATTGCATTGGTGGAGAGGTGGAGAAGCTTATTAGGATGTAGAAACTTTTCAGTTATTGTTTGTTTTTTTCAAGACAGGGTTTCTCTGTGTAGCCCTGGCTTTCCTGGCACTTGCTCTGTAGACCAGGCTGGCCTCAAACTCACAGAGATCCACCTGCCTCTGCCTCCCGAGTACTGGGATTAAAGCTGTGCACCACCATCTCCTGGCAAATGGGAAGATTTTTACTGTAGATACGAGAGAGGGTACAGCTAGGGGCATCTGGAAGAATTCAGAGCAGGAAGAGAAGGTAGTGGATTGAACAGGGCCTGTAGACTAGGGCTGTCCATGAAGGAAGCAGGAGCAGAATGGGGATGGGAAGGACAGAGGGAGAGCAGAGGGGCGGGAGGAGAGAGACAGAGAGAGGAAAACCAAGAGAGCACAGCTAAAATAGCAGGGTTATGAGGAGAATGAGTAGCTGTGGGGAGGGAAGCCAAGGGGCTGCGGGAGTTTAGGGTAGGGGAGGAGGTGAGAAGGGCCAGGGTGCTAGCACAGACTTTGAAGTGTGTAACAGGTACTTGAAATGGGTACTGAGGAAGCCTGGAGGTAGCCATTGGTCCCTTCGGCCTTGTGGAGTTTGGGAAGATGGAGTTTCCTTTAGACCTGACAGAAACTGATTAAATGAGCTCAAGGGTCATATGTAGGTCATCCAGGCCTGGAAAGCCAAAGGCCGTTTTGGGTTTCTGCGGGTGTGTCTGTGTGGTGAGTGTTTTCCAGGGGTCCCTGGGCCTCCCCAAGTCTTAGCCATGACCGAAAGCGACTTGGGGAGGAAAGGGTTTATTTCAGATCACACTCTCAGGTCACCACCAGTGCAGGAACAGATGCAGAGGCCATGGAGGAGTGCCGTTTCCTGGTTTGTTCCCATGACTGGCTTTGCCTGCTTTCTTATACCATCCAGGATGACCCGCCCAGGGATGGCACTGTCAGCAGTGGGAGGACCCACCACAATAATCATCAATCAAAACAGTACCCTACAGGCTTGCGTAGAGGTCAATCCTATGCAGGCATTTTTCTCAAAGATTCCGTCTTCCCAGAAGCCCCTACTTGTGTCAAGCGGATGTAAAAATTTACCAGCACAGCTTCACCTATTTGAGACACTCAAAACCAAGCGTGAATCGGGTATAGTGCGCCATGCCACAATCCCAGCACTCAGGAGGAAGAGGAAGGCGGATCTCAAGGCCAGCCTGGTCTACTTATCCAGGTCAGTCAGAGCTGAGACCCTGTCTCAAATAACAACCATAAGATAAGTAGTCCATCTACCCACCAGCATGTCTCCTGGCAGCAGTGCCCCTGCCCTGCCCCCTCAGGATCAGCACCTATTACTAAGTGCCTTTAATAAGCAAAACAAAAACCCCAAATCCAATAACTCATGTAGCCCAGGCTGGCCTTAAAGTTGCTATGTGACTGAGGCTGGCCAAGTGCTAGGTGTGAGCCACACACTTGGTTTTATGTCCTGCTGGTGATTGAACCCAGGGCTCTGTGCATGTTGGGTAAGTGATCCACCCACTGAGCTACACCACCAGCTCACCTGTCTTTCAAAGTCTGAAAGGTCAAAGCCGGGACTTTCACCACCCTCTGTAGCTCGCTACCTTCACCAGTTTTGAAGCCTGTCCTGGAACTCACTCTGTGGACCAGAGCTGGCCTTGAACTCACAGAGATCCGCCTGCCTCTGCCTCCCAAGTGCTGGGACAAGTGGCAGCCTTGAAGTCAAGATGTCCCTCACCTTCTTTTTATTCAATCCAAGACCCCAACCCAGGGAGTCAAGGTGTGTCTTCCTTAGTTAAACCTTTCTGAGGACAGCTTCATAGACCCACTCAGGGTTCCATGGCAATAGACACGGTTTCTCTGTGTAACAGCTTTGGCTGTCCTGGAGTTAGCATTGTAGATCAGGCTAGCCTCGAACTCACAGAGATTTGCCTGCCTCTGCCTTTCAACTGCTGGGGTTAAAGGAATGCACCACCACCGCCAGGCCATCCATGGCAATCCTAAATCTGTCCAGTTGAGTAACCTTTAAAGGATTGGGGAAGCCCGGCAGTTGGTAGAGCGCTTGCTTATCCTGCAGGAGGCCCTGGGTTAGACCCCCAGCACCATGTAAATTGTAATTCCAGGGCTTAAAAGGTGGTGGTGGGGGGCAGGGGAGGATCAGGACTTCAAGGTCATCCTCATCTACTTATAGAATTCAAGGCAAACCTGGGCTACATGAAATTCCTTTTTAGAAATCACAGTTTTGAAAAGCCCAAGGCAATTGTGCTAAATAGGATTCTCAAATTCTTTAACCATGGTCCCCAAATTCTTCAGGCTAGCGTTCCAGGAAGGTAAATGTTATTAACATACTCTGCCACCAGGTGGCGATCTCGCCATCTGTGATCCTCAAAGGACCTTGGCAAAGAGCTGCTTAAATCAGCAACCCTGCAGTGTGCGGGTCACACGTGGCTGGAGAGATACTGGAAGCTTTTTTGTGTGTGTTTGTGAAGACGTGCGGTGTCCTTTCCAGAAGGGCGTCTCATGAATCCCCCAGATTTGGTAGACACAGAGTGGATCCTGGGATTCTACATTTCCAACGCTGCTGGGTGGGTGAGGAGGGCGGTGACGAGAGTTTGGAGGCCTTTGAAGACAGAGGTCTATGTACAATTGGAGAACTTCCCTGTTTGTCCTACTCAGCAATGAAGGTGGTCTCATCTATCGCTTGTCTGCCACTCCATCCCTTCGGCCTCCTTGTTCCTGTACCATGGGCGTCTCTCCTAGCCGTCCGCCCTGCCTGGAATGGTCTTGTCCAGACATTTCTTCACTAACTCCTTCAGCTTCCTTGGGTCCTCTGCAGTTGTAGTAGTTTGAGCTCTCAGCTACCGACCATTATTGCCACTAGATTCCTGGGGCCTCTGAGCACTGCACACTTACAGTTTGGGATTTGGGGGAGTCACCACCTCACATCCTGCATAGAGTCTCTTCTTTGGGTGTGTCTTGTCCCCATGGTACCTGCCTAGTACCTCTCTCCTAGGTTCAGAATTTCCAGTTAGATGGGGGGGTGTCTGTGCCAAGTCACAGTGCCGGTGTCAAGGCAGCTGTGAGTCCACAGTAAAGCCTAGAGTAAGTTATAAGATAGAGCGTCCAGCCGGGCGGTGGTGGCGCACGCCTTTAATCCCAGCACTTGGGAGGCAGAGGCAGGCGGATCTCTGTGAGTTCGAGACCAGCCTGGTCT
>NC_022014.1:59372440-59394301 GCF_000317375.1 Microtus ochrogaster
AAAACCAAAAAAAAAAAAAAAGATAGAGCGTCCATCCTGCAGACAGACACACATCAACCTCGTCTATTCTCCAGACAGACACATATCATCCCTGTCCATCCTGCAGACAGACACACATCATCCCTGTCCATCCTGCAGACAGACACACACCAACCCTGTCCATCCTCCAGACAGACAGACATCATCCCCGTCCATCCTGTAGACAGACATCATCCCCATTCAACCTGCAGACAGACATACATCATCCCCGTCCATCATACAAACAGACATAGCCTCTCATCCCTCAGAAACGTGTTCAGCAAGGCACTCACGCATCTGATCGCCTGGCAAGGGGCAGGTGCTTGTAGGGCTCTGAGCCATAGATCTCCAGTGTCTTTGAAGGAACGGGAGCACCCTTCTTTGCGGGCCTGTGTTGACAGGGATATGCCACCATGGCCAGCTTCTGGTGGCTTTTTGCTAAGTAGAAGTCACTGTGCTTATGTCTTAAGGTGGCCCCTATCACTCTGTCTTTCCTGCTCCCACTTGTAGCCCCCACTCCCACCCCCTGCTTTTTCCATCTGGCACTGGTTCTACCAGTTTGACAATCTTTGGCTGTAGCCAGCCTGGGGCTTGAGCTCAGCAAGTGTTCAGTGGCCTCAGCCTTTGCTGAGGTGGATGTGGTTTGAGTGACCCAGGACTTGCATGCTGGAAGCGTGGTGATGATACTGAGACGTGGTGGGGCCGGGTGGGAGCTGCTTAAGTCATGGCAGGTACCGAATTTGGAAGGAACTAAGGTAGCTTTCGTGAGACCTTAATGTAGTTCTCAGGCATCGTACTGCTGTTTCAGGCGACCCGAGTTCACTGGGCACTGGCCCAGCACCCGCTTTGGACAGCACACAAGTGCCTGTAAGTCCATTACCAAGGGGCTTGAGGCCCTCTGCTGGCCTCCGCAAGCATCCACACACATGGCATGCACTCAGACACAGGAAAACACTTTAGTAAAAAAATGTTTTTAAAAGATTTATTTATTATGTATACATCATTCTGTCTTCATGGATGTCTGCACGCCAGAAGAGGGCACCAGATCTCATTACAGATGGTTGTGAGCCACCATGTGGTTGCTGGGAATCGAACTCAGGACCTTTGGAAGAGCAGCCAGTGCTCTTAACCTCTGAGCCATCTCTCCAGCCCCCTTTAGTAAAAATTTTAAGAGAAAGTCGAGGGCTGGAAAGATGGCTTAGCAGGTGAAGATGTTTGCCTAGCAAGCCTGGTGACCTGAGTTCAAACTCCGAGCCCCATGTCAAGGTGGAAGGAGAGAGCCAACTTCATAAAGTTGTTCTCTGGCCTCCAGAGGTGCACAATGATGTGTGTACATCCTCATCCCCAACAGATTCCCCCCTCCATCCATCTCTTCCCTTTTCCCTCTCTCTCTCCCTCTCCCCTCCCTCTTCCACCCCGTCTTCTCCCTCTCTCAATCCCTCTCCCCCCCCCACAATGTCGCTCCATGGAGGAGGAGATACACCTGTCACATGAGGTACTTGGGGTCCCTCTCAGGCTGTGAGAGGCAGACCCTGGAGTCCAGTCTCTCTGGGTGCCCTGATAGTCCTTCTAGGACAGTGGTTCTCAACCGTCCTAATCCTGCAACCCTTTAATACAGTTCCTCGTTGCAGGGATCACCAACCATAAAATTATTATTATTATTATTTTTTTTTGGTTTTTCGAGACAGGGTTTCTCTGTGGTTTTGGAGCCTGTCCTGGAACTAGCTCTTGTAGACCAGGCTGGTCTCAAACTCACAGAGATCCGCCTGCCTCTGCCTCCCGAGTGCTGGGATTAAAGGCGTGCGCCACCACCGCCCGGCCATAAAATTATTTTTGTTACTACTTCATAACTGTAATTTTGCTACTGTTATGAATCGTAATGTGAATATCTGTGTTTCCTGGTCATCTTAGGCAACTCTTGTGAGCCTAAGGGGCTGTGAGCCACAGGTTGAGATCCACCACTCTAGAGGCAGAAGCCCCTCCGTGTAGTTCCACTGTGTCCCCTTGGACTTTGTCACCCTCTGTGCATGTGGTGGGAGGGGCAGGAAGAAGCTCAGGGGAGAAGACCAGCAGACAGCATCTGAGAGTGAACAAGCCTGCCACAGGGCCCAGAGAAATCCTGCCAAGGGCTAAAATCTACACTTTTAGGATCCTACCCAAACAGCCAAACTCCGAATGTGTGGAGGTGAAGGATGGATGGAAAGGACCCCAGCACGAAGCTGCAGGGTAAAAAGAAAGTGTGGGCCAGTGAGATAGTCAGGAGGCAAATTCGTGGACTTGTGCTGTGGAGAGAAGCAACATTTGTCTCACCTTCCACCTCCAGGTAAGAGATCATCACGGATGAAAGTCAGCAGGGCTCAAGGCAAGAACCTGGAGGCAGGAACTGAACCAGAGGTCTCGGAGGAGCGTGGCTTCCTGGCTTGTTCCCCACAGCTTGCCTTTTTATACAACCCAGGACCACCTGCCCCACAATGGGCTTGGGGGTCCCTCCCACGTCGATCACTAGGAGCTTGTTAAGTTTGATCCTTAGGACCCACATGGTAGAAAGAAAACTCCTGAATGCTGTCCTCTGGTTCCAGCTAGGAACTATGGTGTGTATGCATAAACACACACACAAACACACACACACACACACACACACACACACAAATAAGTAAATAAATAAATAGAACTTACCCTTTTGGTCAACTTTTTTTTTTTTAAGATTTATTTATCACACATACAGTATTCTGCATCCAGGCATGCTTGCATGCCAGAAGAGGACATAAGATCCCATTACAGATGGTTGTGAGCCACCATGTGGTTGGCTGGGAATTGAACTCAAGACCTCTGGAAGAGCAGACAGTGCTTTTAACTCTGGAGCCATCTCTCCAGCCCCATCAACTTTTCTTCTAAAACTAACCTTACCAGAGAAGCTACCAGCAAAACAAACTCATCTTGGCACAGGACACACACTGTTGCGGTTTTGATTTTGAAATGAGGCTCTCCTTTAGTCCAGGCTAGCTATAAGACCCAAGCTGACCTTGAACTTCTGACCTCCTGCCTCTACTTTCCCAGTACTAGAAGTACAGGTGTCTGCTATCACACTGGGTGTCTTTGGTTCATTCCTATTGCTCTGAGAAAACACTCTGATGTGAGGGAGTGCCTGGAGAGATGGCTCAGCAGTTAAGAGCATCCGTTCTTGCAGAAGTCCTGGGTTCAAGTCCCAGCACTCATGTGGCAGCTCATCACCACCAATAATTCCAGTTCCAGGGGAACTAATGCCCTCTTCTGACCTCCCAGGGGGCCAGGCTTACACACGGTGCACACAGACACATGCATGCAGGCTGAGCACTCATATACATAAAAGAAACCAATCTTTAAATTCTTTTAAAATACCCAACAAAAGCCGGGCTGTGGTGGCGCACGCCTTTAATCCCAGCACTCGGGAGGCAGAGGCAGGCGGATCTCTGTGAGTTCGAGGCCAGCCTGGTCTACAAGAGCTAGTTCCAGGACAGGAACCAAAAAGCTACGGAGAAACCGTCTCGAAAATCAAAACAAACAAACAAACAAAAAAAACCCAACAAAAAGCAACACGTGAGATAAAGAGATTTATCTGATCTCTCGGTGGCAGGCTACAGTCCATCTCGGCCGGAAGTCACTCTGGCGAGAGCTCAAAGCAGCTCACCACATCGTGGACGCCCGCCCGGTGCCGCGCTGGCTTTCTCTGCCTTTCTCTAGTCCAGGGGTGCAAACGTGGGTACGGTGCTGCCCCCTTCAGGCGAGGTCTTTCCACGCTAATGAAGGCGACAGTGAGAATTCCCCACAGACACGCTCACAGGCCAGCTTGATCTAGATAATTCCTGGTGGAGACTCCCTTCCCAGGTTGTCAAGTTGACAATCAGAAGAAACCTTCACACCTGGTTTTGTGCAGTGGGTGAGGGGGAGGGGGAGAACTGAACCCAGTGCTTCCAAAAGTCTGTAAAATTGTTTTCTGGGTAGATTTAATCCTTGGTGGATCATTTTTCCAAGTATTTACTGGGTTCTTTAGAAAAAATACCCTAGTTGCTGCCTATTTACCTCCTGATCTAGTGTACGCCAGGCAAGCACACTTCCGGCTGAGCCACATCCCCAGCCCGGGACATACACTTCAGTCAGTACATGGTGGCATGGCAGAGCCTCTATCTAGAGGTGGCATCCAGTTCAGGCTTACTTCCTTTTCCTGGGACCCCTTGGAGGTCCTGAGAGTGGGGGAGGGTTTCCTCATGTTGCGAATTCCGGTCCCAACAACACACAGCTGAAAGGAGGGAGTGTTGGCATACCAGAAACTAATGGGAAAGTCACTGGCACAACACCAGATAGCTTGTGCCAAGACAGTCCAGGAAAACCACACCCAGGCCAGGATGAAGTCAGGCTGCAATGAAGGACTTTTTCCTAAAAACCAGTAAACACTTGGAAAAATATATTCTGCGAAGGGTGAAGGATGCGGAGAACAGCCTCACAGAAAACATGCCATGTGTTGACGTCTGAAATAATTGAGAGTGCAAAACTCATCAATACCTATTGCTGTGTACACCTGAGCTCTGTTCTAACTAGCGTGAAGAAGAGAAAGTGAGAATTGAGGGGAAGGAAGAAGGGGAAGGAAGAAGCAGAGAAAGAATGAAAGACGGTCCAGCCCTTCAGAGGGAGAGGCAAGAAGAGCAAGAGTTTGAGGCCAGCCTGGGCTACATAATAAATTTCAAGTCCAGCCCAGCCTAGATTAATGAACTACACACAGTGAGACCCCACCTCAAAATAAAACAAGATAAAAATAAAATAAAAACAGGAGAAAATGAAAAGAAAGCATGATGGAGGTTGGGAAGGCGGGAAGTTGGGAAAGCACTTGCCTTGTGAACATGAGGACCCCAGAACAGAGCAAAGAATCCAGCTACGCCTGGCCATTGGCCCGTGTGAGGCTCCACCCGTGGAACAGACAGAACACCTTGGTTCTGACACCAGAGGCAGCACAAAGTCCCTTAGGGCTATGGTTATTCTACTGGCTTGTGGCCTGTCTCAGAAGATGACATCTCACAGATGACCAAAGAGTGAAAATCAGTTTTATTTAATACAATACCTCTCAGGGGCCCTGCAACTGGGTGGCTGAGGCAAACAGGGAAGATAATGTTAGGTATGGGTGTTCCATGGCAAAACGAAGGCAGCTCCCATTCCCCCACTTACACCACCCTCGGAAACACCCCGGGACCTCAGGAGACCGTTTCTTTAACAGGGAATAAATAAAGAAAAATTAGTGAGAAAAGTATACCTTTCCTTTTACTACTAAAAAAAAAAAATACCATTAGCTGTAGCCAACTGTTTCTCCTCTTTAGGCCTTCGGCATGGGAGAGGAAAAGAAAAACCTGGAAAGCAGCAGCTTAAGGGTGTCTGTGCTCACTCCAGGCTAGTCTTGGCATTGCCTGCCTGAGGCTTGTCTTCAGGGTTCCATCCACAGGCATTGCTCCCAGGCAGCTGTGCCCCCCACTCCCCTCGGTGAATGAAGCCACCATACAGGAGATGAGGGACGTTCTCTGAGCAGCATTGTATACCTCCAAAGAACAAGGTCAGCCCAGAAGGAAAAAAAAGGCAAAGAAAACAAAACAAAAAAATCTACCCCCCAGTCCAGACCATTCGCTAAAAGTAACTGACTACAGGACAAAAGCAGGCTCTGTGCACATGAGAACAGGTGTGCACATGAGAACAGGTGTGCACATGAGAACAGGTGTGCACATGAGAACAGGCACACGAGAAAGCGCTTGGTCTCTCTGAGACACAGTAGTTGAGCTTCAAAATATTTCCACGGTTTGTTTGCCCCGAACCTCCTCTCCCTCTCCCAAATCACAAGGATGCTCTAGTTTGGAGGGACGGTCGGGCTGGCCACTAAACCGCGGCGCCTCTGATTCTCTTTATACCCGACATTAACAAGGCAGGAGGATTTAAGAATGGGTGGCTTGGCCTCAAGAATCGCTGTTTTCAGTGGGGGCAGGGCCGGCTCTTAAGTAAGTGCACAGGACTCCTGGAACACGGAAATCGGCTGCTCTTCTTCGCTTGTGGTCGTCCTCCCAGCCATGTGCACCTGTCATGGTTGTCTTAAGTTCCATCAAGGGAACCTTTCGTTCTCTGCAGGACAGAAGACAGGACAAGTTAGGTCACACCCTCAGGACTAGCGAGAGGTGTAAACTGGAGCAGAACAGCCTAAAGGAACTGGAATGTGGATCCTTGGGTATAGTACTTGCCCAGCAAGCCAGAGGACCTGGGCGCCATCACCAGTACCACATATGGTACATCTCTGTAATGCCAGCCCCCAGGAGGTGGCGGCAGGAGGATCTCAAGTTCAAAGTCCAGTTCTAGGTTAGACTGGGGTACACGAGATCTTGACTGAAGCAAACAAAACCACTGGAAGCTGTGCCACTATCCTCTGGGAACCCAACTTCTAGGGCAGCGGTTGTCCCAACCCATCTTCTGTTCCCTCCATGCCTGCTCTGTAGGAGCTGCTGTCTCCACCCCTGCATTCTTGCTGCATGTCAGTATCAAGCCACTGCATCCAGTGTGGTGTGCTACGGGCGCTGCACAGGGAGGATCCATCAAGTACAGGGGATCTCACATCTGGCTCTAGCTAGGACCTCAAGCTAACACAGGATCCCCTCTCCAGTCTGCCTTTTTGTTTGTTTTTGAGACAGAAACTCTATAGCCTGGGCCATCTTGAGGCTCTCAAGTGATTCTCTGGCCTGAGCCTTCCCAGGGCTGGGATTGTAGGTGTGAGTCACCAGGCCATCTAAGGTCCTTTAGATCAGCCTTTAATTAAAAAACTTGGTTAGGAGCCGGGTGGTGGTGGCACATGCCTTTAATCCGAGCACTTGGGAGGCAGAGGTAGGTGGGTTTCTGTGAGTTTGAAGCCAGCTTGGTCTACAAGAGCTAGGTCCAGGACAGGCACTAAAGTACTGAGAAACCCTGTCTTGAAAAACCAAAACAACAAAAACTTGGCTAGGTATGGTGAAGCCCAGCACTCTACAGCAGGGACAAGCAGGTGGATCTTTGTGATTTCAAGGCCACCCCAGTCTACACAGCCTGTAACTCCAGCTCTGAGGGAGCAGAAAGCTAAGGTTTTCTGGCTTCCAGCCTAATGAAAAATATGCTCACTCAAGGGTCAGGGGGAGACCCTGCTTCAAAAGACTAAGCAGGTGGTGATAACTAACACTTAATACCCTCTTATCCTGCGCGCGCGCACGCACGCACGCACGCACGCACACACACACACACACACAGTCCTCTCACATACAAATCCTTAAAAAAGAAAGTTCTAGAAGGCTGCTGAAGTGGTTCAGTGGGTTGTGGTGTGTGCTGCCAAGGCTCATAAACTGAGCTCGATCCCAAGACCCAGAGGATTGAAAGAGAGCACCAGCTCCCAGAAGTTGTCCTTTGACTCTTATATGCCTGAGCATATTCACAAACACATAATAAGAATTTAAGGAAAAAATTTTGAAGAGTTGTGGTGACAATCACACAACAATACAAGTGCACCGCAGGCAACTGAACTCCCTTTTGTTTCTGTAAGTACAGGGGAAGGACCTCACATTGCTAGGAGTGGGCTCCATCACTGAGCCACACCCCAGCTCTTGACCGATATACTTTACAATAAAACAGTGACTAATTTTAGGTTGTGTATGTTTTTACTAAGGGGGACAAAAAAGCCAGGCATGGTGACAAATGTTCTCAGTCCAGCACTCGGGAACATAAAGATCCCAAGAGCATCCTCAGCTGTACAGACAGCTCCCAGCTAACCTGGGCTGTTTTATACGAGAGCCAGTCTCAGAACGACAACAGAGCTCGCAATGGCAGCTTAAGTCACCCACTCACCGCCTGGTACCCAGCAATGCTCTCTATGCTGAAGAGGATGGCTCTGCCCCCAAGGACTTCATATTCCGTTGGTGATTTTGTTTGTATTTGTGTGTGTGTGTGTGTGTGTGGACAATGTGTGCATATTCAGTTGTGTCAATGTGGACATGTGTGTGCACTGGAAATCTTGGGTCGTCTCACCTTCCACTGTTGCTAACTGACCCAAGAGCTTCTGGGGGTTCCTCACCTCCCATCTCTACAAAGGAATGCTGGGATTACAGATCCCTGGCTTTTAGATGGCAATCTGTATTCTGAATTCAGGAGCCACCTCACCGTGACCCTTTACCAATCCCTGACCAGCAGCATTGCTATGAAGTGGTCTGGAGGCAGTGAGGGCTCCATGTATCACGGAGCAGAGAGGAGATCACAGAAGTGGTGTGAGCTGACTTGAAAGATTTTGTAAACTTGCTGGGCCAAAGGGCTGGCCATGCTGGGAGATGTGGGAGCAGAGGGTTCTTGAGAATGGAGAGTCCGAGAGAGCAGGAAGCATCGGGGTCCCCTGTTCTGAACCCTCTGCGGACACAGGACACCATGCTGCAAGTAGGGCTCATAAAGTGGGAGCAAAGGAGGATGGAACGGCTGCCCGACATCTTGGGGACCCGGTGACCAGACTGCCTGGCCTCCTGCGGAAGCTGCGAGAGTCCCCGTTTTGTTTTGCTGGGTCTGGGGCTTCTAGAACAGGATGCAGACCTGAGAGCCCAACTAGGAGGCCAAGACTCTAGCTCTTCCTTCGCCAGGATAGAACTGCACACGTGGGCCAAGAAAGCTGTGTGACCCCAGAGGGCTGGAGGCTTGCCAGCGTTGGCAGCTGCCTTCTGCCATTTCCTCTACTCTCCCAGAGAAGGGAGACGTGATCCTCATGTCCAGGCTTCTGTAGGTCCCAGACCAAGTCTGTCCCCAGACGCCTCTGTTCTCCCTCTTTGGAGGCAAACAACACTCTGGATGACGTTGCAGGGGGACCAAGTCCACAGACAGGAAGGGCTGGGCCCAGGAGGGCCCCAGGAACTGTGAAGTAAAGGTTAACATACCCGCTGTGAGGCCTGGCCTTGCCATCAGCCACCTACACTTCAGCAGTGGAACTGCCCTGCTTTCTGCTCAGAATGTGGCACTGAGAAACCCCCAAAGGCCCTCTGATTCCACCCCCTCCTCCAGACCACTAATTTCTACTTCTAGAGAGCACCGAGGATGAGCACTTTCGGTCTATCAGGACAGTGCCGAGTGCTCACTTAATCCCCGCAGTATCCAGGTTGAGAAGTCACTCAATTTACAGATGTGGAAATGGGGCTGGGCAGGATGGCACGAGCGTGGATACTCACAAGAGTTCTGTCCCACAGAGGAGGGAATGGACTCGCAAATGTTACCCCGATTCCATCATGTGCAGCTCTGTATACACACACACACATTCTCACACACACATGCACACTCACGCACTTACACAACACACTCTCACTTGCACACGCACTCTCACAACACACTTATACACACTCACACACATGCACACATACACACACACACACACACAGAATCTTTTTAATGATGACTGATGGATAAACAGAATCTTACATACAGATTAAGCACTTAATTAAGGCAACTCAAAAGTTTGAATGTGGGTCTCCTAGGTTTTGGTTGAACCCTAAGCCTTGTAAATGTTTCCCCTGCATGTGTGGGTGGGGACATCTCAGAGCCAAAGAAAGAAACTCACAACCGCACCCACGGTTGCCAGCACTTAAGGAAGAGACCTTTAGAGAAGATAAGTGATTTCCTGTGATGGTTTGGGGTTTTCAAAGAATCCCCTTTAACCCCTAAGAAAATCCCAGGAGGCAGATGTTGTAGCTGATGTCACCATCCCTTTCATCATCATTATCACCAATATTATAACCATCATTGTCATCATCACCACCACCATCATCACCACCATCATTATCACAATCATCATCATCATCACTATCCCTATCACTACCATCATTATCGCCACCATCATTATCACCATCCCTGTCACCACCATCATTATCACAAGTATCATCACCATTATCATCACCATCCCTGTCACCACTATCATTATCATCATCACCACCATCATCATCACCACCATCATCATCACCATCCCTATCATCACCATCCCTGTCACAACCATCATCATCCCCATCCCTATCACCACCATCATTATCATCATCACCATCATAACCATCATGATCACCATATCTACTTTTTAGGCTTGAGGAAGTCACCCACAAAAGCTATAGAACTGGAACCCCACTCTCCAGCACCTCAACCCCACTCCTGGGCAAGTCCTATCACAGCCCAGCCCCCTGCTGGCCCTGGGGAGGAGGGAAGGACACCCTAACTGGCATTGTCTTGTTCTCGACCCCTGAGAGTCAGGGTTCTTTCTAAAATCTAGAGACCTTCACAGGTCCAGATTCGACTTCTTTAAGTACAGGCTGTTCTCTTCCACGTTATCTGTCTGCGTGGGCCACAAACACAATTTATAAACAAGGCAAAAATGGCAGAGGAAAAATGAAGTCAGAATGTGCCATTAAAGTAAGTCAAACAATACCAAGTGAGTCGCTGGCTAAGTGGCTGTCTCATTGTTCAGATATTTCCTCCAATATGTTTTCAGAAGCAAGGGCAGTTAAACAAGAGGGGAATGATCGCCAGGTTTGATTTCAGGAAGGAAGCCCCTCCCATTTCCCCGCTGGGCAATTCTGTTCATTTTCTTCTGGCTGCCCGTGGCTGCTTATTAGGGAAACTGCCTACTTCTTTCGTAAACAAAATCTATTTGCTTCAAGATTCAAAATTCCTTTCTCAAAGGCTGGGAACCCCTGAGTTCCCGCCAAATGACTTTATTATTTTGGGGGTAGGACTTGGCCAGAGCATTTGGA
This sequence comes from Microtus ochrogaster, assembly GCF_000317375.1. Taxonomy (NCBI): domain Eukaryota; kingdom Metazoa; phylum Chordata; class Mammalia; order Rodentia; family Cricetidae; genus Microtus; species Microtus ochrogaster. The sequence continues at coordinate 59,383,246 of NC_022014.1, forward strand.
ACACCCCGGGATCAGAGGAGACTCTGAGGGAAAGCCACTCCCCCACTGGTCTGGAGTTCAGAGTCTTTGTCCAGAGAGGCCCTTTTGGTGGAAGACAAAGTAACTGAGTTGGTTCTGCAGGGTCTGTCAAGCTGCAGCCCTGCCCTGGGTGGCCACAGATACATGCAGGCATGCAGACAGCCAGAGAACAGGTTTTTATTAGGGTCCCACACTGCTTATGGAAAAAAGCTGCCATTCAACTCTTGTGGAACCGTCACGCAACTTCTATTATTATTATTATTATTATTATTATTATTACTATTATTATTGTTTTTCGAGACAGGGTTTCTCTTTGTAGCCCTGGCTGTCCTGGAACTCACTCTGTAGACCAGGCTGGCCTCCATCTCACAGAGACCCGCCCGTCTCTGCCTCCTGAGTGCTGGGATTAAAGGTGTGCACCACCATCGTCCAGTGTCAGTCATTTCTTGACACTGAAGGCAGAGCACAGGTTTTTAGAGACTTGGGCTCTGTCCCTGGCTCTGTGTGATTCTGGGCAAACTGTTTTATCAAGCCAGGCCTCCGTTTCTTCATCTATAAAATACGCCCGCTTAGCCCTTCCAATGCAATAGTGCTTCCAGAAGCCTAGGTGGGTGCAGGATAGAAAAAGCCGTTCATTTCTTTCCTCTTTTCCTCAAACGGATACCTTTCCTCCACACAAAGAATACCAGCGCCTTCCTGTCTGTCACAAGCATAATGAGCTCCGTTTAACAAGAATTCAGACCCGCGAAACAAAGGAAGCCAGGGGCCCACTGAAGGCTGCAGAAGTCTTGCTGGAAGTTTCTCCCAGACCCAAAAGATCAATTCAGAGACAAGTTCCTCATATTTGAAGATAATAGCTCCTCCAGTAACCCCTGTACTGCTGGGTGCCCACAGAGGCACTGGGAACCGGAAGGCAGTGGTTTCTGCATGAACTGAATTTAAATGCCTCTCCCTCCCTCCCTGCTTCCTTTCTTGTGTGTTCCTCTGTGTATGTGTGTGCATGTTCCGATGTGAGTGCATGCATATGCACATGTATGTTCTGTGTATGTAGAGGCCAGAGGTCAATCTCAGGTGCCATTCCTTAAGCACTGTTCATCTTTTCCTTTCCTTCCTTTCTTTCCACAGGGTCTTTCACTGGCCTCAAACTTACCTAGACTGGCTGGTCGGAAAGCTCCAGGGATCTAGCTGCCTGTCTCTACCTCTCCAGGTATGGCATTACAGGTGTGAGCCCCTACGCCTGAGTTTTTCACTTTGCGTTCTAGGATTCTTGTGTGAACACTTTATTAACTGAGCTGTCTCCCCAGCCCCTCCTCTCTTCTCTCTCTTTCTCTTCTTCCTCCTCCCTCTCTCATCAGGGACTTAATATGTAGCCCAAACTGGCCTTGAACTCAAGCTCCTCTTTCAAGCTTGCGTCCCTATGTCTGAGCCTGTCTTCTTGTGAAAAGAGCAGTAAGATTCCCAACCACGCTGGAGAATTCCCAGGATCCCTCTCCCTATATTGGCCGAGCCGTGATGGGGTAACCTGGGGCCGAGGAGCAGTCGTGAAGCTGGTTTAGACCAGGGCTCCTGCTCCCAACCGGGCCATGCTAGAACGACATGGTGGGAGAATTAGTGGAGAGTGGACCCTGGGCAAGTTGGGAAATAGTTCAGGGTTCTATAGAGCACTTTTGTAAACAACAACAAAGACACTTAGCGGTCCAGGCTGTCCTGCAAAGTCACTCTGCAGTCTCAGATGGCCTGGAACTCCCACAACAAGTGTCCGTGTGTGATTCACGCACGAGCTACTAGCTGGCCCCACGGAGCATTTTAACATGATGTGTGTGAAGTGTTTACTTACAAAATATCTGCTTTCCACGCAATCTGCAAAACAAAGACAGCAGAGTGGTAAGTGTGCCAGACCCAGCGCAGCTTCACACTGGAGCTGCTGCTGGGGCCGGGGGGGGGGGGGGACACTCAGGCCATTGCCGATGGTCTTTTGTCCCTAGACAAGCTCCTGGGGATGGTCTGGGCCATGTGACAGTCTTGCAGAGTCCCTGGAATATTCTTTGCCTTTTTTGTTGGCTTGCTTTGCTATTTTGAAGCAGGGTCTCATGCAGCTCTGGCCTCTAACTCACTAGGTAGTCCAAGATAACCTTGAGCTTTCTGCCTCATCCCCCAGGGCTGGGATTACTGGCATGAACCAGTGAACCATCACACAGATCATGGGCCTGAGGGTGAAGTCCAGAGTCTGACGAGTAAGTCTACCAATTACCCAACTACACCTCCACCCTCCACATTTGACCTTTTTTTTTTGGAGGGGGGGGTGAGACAAGGTTTTTCTGTATAACAGTCCTGGCTGTCCTGGAACTCACTTTGTAGACCAGGCTGGCCTCAAACTCACAAGAGAACCAGCTGCTTCTGCCTCCCAAGTGCTGGGATTAAAGGCATGCATCACCACTCCCAGCTTGACTTTTTTTTTTTAAAGACAGAATTCACTATATAACTCTGGCTGTCTTGAAACACTCTGTGTAGACCAGGCTATCCTTAAACTCACAGAAACCTACCTGCCTGTGTCTCTGAAGTGCTAGGATTAAAGGTCTATAGCACTATACCTGGCTTCTCATTTGACATTTTAAAGTTATTATTTGTTTGTTTGCTGGTTGGTTGGTTGGTTGGTTGGTTTTTCAAGACAGGGTTTCTCTGTGTAGCCTAAAACTTGCTCTGTAGACCAGGCTGGCCTCAAATTCACAGAGATCCACCTGCCTCTGCCTCCCGAGTGCTGGGATTAAAGGTGTGCACTGCCACCACAGCCCAGCATTGAGAGAGTATTTAAAAGTTCTCTAAATCATAAACGTTCTACATCAAAGGATAGGGTAGGAAATGTCACAGGCCCTGTCATAACTTTCCCTGACCCTCTCCAGTGCGTTCTGCTCAGTCAGCTGCTGAGGGAGAGTGGGAGTGGCCAACAGTGCCTGAGGGTGAGAGCAGAGGTCACTTTTATTTGCAACTTTCTAATTTCCTATTTTTATCTAATTAAAAAATAACATTAGACTTGTCTAAAAAAAAAAAAGCAAATATCCTCTCAAACACAATTGTCCATAGCCACATCATCGAGTCAAGTGGTTATACAACTGATTACTGACTTTAAAAAATTAGGTTCTGGAGCTGGAAAGATGGTTCAGGGGTTAAGAACACTGGCTGCTCTTCCAGAGGACCAGGGTTCGATTCCCAGCACCTATATGGTGGCTCACAACTGCCTATAACTTTAGTCCCAGGGTATTCGACAACCTCTTCTGGCCTCCTCAGGCACCAGACACAGATGGTACACAGACAGACATATAAAGAGAACTCCCACACTCAAAAACTAAAAGAAAAAAAGGTCCCTTCCAGGTTTGTGCTGTTTTAATAATGCCACCAATATCCTCTCTGGCAGCAGAGCTATTCCCTAGGTTTTTCTGTTTGTCTGTTCACTTCCAGGAGTGAGCCTGGAGGATCAGGAGGTGTGAGGGTGGCTCAGGCTCTTGACATCATGCCCAATCTGCCTGAAGGGGAGGACCACTATGTCCTTTTTCCCAAGCGAAGCTCATTTTGACTCATCCTTTTGCCAAAATGCACACTGTCCCTGGCTGCCTGGCCAGACCTCCATTGTGTAGATGGCCTTTGCCAAAAGTCTGGAAGTGGAGAGAAAGGCCAAGGAGACCTGGAAGCTACGTGTAAGGATAGCGCCATTGCCTTCATTAGGGAGAGGTGTGTTTCACCACAAGATGGAGGTTGGGGGGAGATAATTTGCCTCTTTGCACAAACCAGCCTTGCACCTGTCCCAGAGACTATGTTGGAGCCCATTCTCCGGACAGCACACTGAGGACGTGGGTTTGTGGAAACAGCAGCAATGAGGGACCTCATCTACTGTCTGGGGAAGAGATCCCACGTGGTGCTGGAGGAGGTGGCTACCCTTCCAGGTGGTAGAGGTCACAGTGAGAAGGTCAAGGACAAGGGTGTGGCTCAGCTGGCAAAGTGCTGGCTGGCCTAGAACGCTCAAAGCTCTGAGTTTGATCCCCCCAGTATCATATAAACTGGTGTGGCAACACAGGCCTGCAACGCCTGGTACTAGGGAGGTGGAGGCAAGAAGGTCAGAAGTTCAAGGTCATCCTCAGCTACGTAGTGAGTTCAAGGCTAACCAGGTATTATAGCAGACCCAGACTCAGAGAGAGAGAGAGAGAGAGAGAGAGAGAGAGAGAGAGAGAGAGAGAGAAACACGAAAATCTTAAAAACAAAAACCCTGAGCCGTGTATGGCGGCTCACTCCTGTAAATCCAACACTCAGGATTTGGAGACACAGAATTATCAGGAGTTCCAGACTCTGTCTCAAAATAACGAAGAGTTCGAGGCCAGCCTGGTCTACAGGAGCTAGTTCCAGGACAGGCTCTAAAGCTACAGAGTAACCCAGTCTCAAAAAGCCAAAAACAAACGAACAACAAACAAATTAAAAACCTGCTCTCCTAAGTCTACCTGTCCTTGAACCCTGTCTTATAATACTTCATCGTTTCCCATCAGAGGGGTCAGGAACATCTCCACCTAAGGAGCCCTCTTCTAGCCTAGCTAGGTCAAAGGTAGATGACCTCTGGTAAACATCCAGGTCAGCCTAGGCACCAGCCAGTCATCAGGTCTGCCTCCCCACGTGAGGGAGGCCGTGACGCACCTCTAGTCCCAGGGCCACCCAGCAGCAGAGCCCCATGCTCTGTTCTGGCATCTCCTGCTCAACCCACGTTTTCTGAAATCAGACAAAAGCGTGAAATGCTAATCTCCATATCTGGGCTCAGTGGTTAAGAGCGCTGACTGCTCTTGCAGAGGAGCCAGATTCGGGTCTCAGCACCGTCATGGACGCTCACAACCACCTGTAACTCCAGTTTCCGGGGATCTGACTCGGTTTTCTGGCCTCTGTGGGTGCCAAGGATCCCCACGGTACACAGACGTATATGAAGGGTAAAAATACCCCATACGCTTATAATTTTTTTTAAATTTAGTGTGAACAATATCTTTTACAACCTCCCAAGTTTAAGCTTGCGTCTAAGCTACTAGGAAAAGGCCTGGGAAAGTGGCTCAGTGGCAGAGTGGGCACTCAGCAGACGGGAGGCCCTGGGTTTCTCCCCAGTACCACTCAGTAAATGGATAAGGAAACAAACGAGTCATAGTGGAGAATGAGCGTTGTCGGCCCCATTCCTCTGAGAAAACTGAAGACTAAACACAAAATCAAAAAGAATGCAGATTACTAAGGATAGTTTCTCAGCTTGTCCTGGCAGCAGCCAGTTCGTAATCTCTCCTCTCCTTTGCCTCCCAACCCCCTGAGGTATTTTTCGAGACAGGGTTTCTCTGTGGCTTTGGAGCCTATCCTGGAACTAGCTCTTGTAGACCAGGCTGGTCTCAAACTCACAGAGATCCACCTGCCTCTGCCTCCCGAGTGCTGGGATTAAAGGCGTGCGCCACCACCGCCCGGCTCCTTAGGTATTTTTTGAGACGGGGTTTCACTGTGTAGTCTTGGCTGTTTTGGAACTCGATCTGTGTGATCTGTAGATCAGGCTGGCCTCAAACTCAAGAGATCCGCTGGCACGGCCTCCTGAGTGCTGAGACTAAAGGCTGGGTTAATCTTTAAAGTGACTACACCCCCACACGTCCAGGTGGACAGGTCTAGAGGGGCCAAGGCTGAGGAAACAATCTCCATTTCCAAAAGGCAGGAACTTGAAACTATTTTATTTATTTATTTATTTATTGGTTTGGTTTAGTGGCCCTGATTGGCCTGGAACTTTTTTTTTTTATAAACCAGGCTGGACTTGAACTCACAGAGCTTTGCCTGCCTCTGCCTTCTGAGTGCTGGGATTCAAAGTGTATATCATCTTATTTATTTATTCTTATTACATTTATTTATAATGGGGGTGTGAGGTGCACATGCCACAAGGCTCATTTGGAGGTCAGAGGTCAACTTTCAGGACTCAGTTTCCCCTTCTTCATGTGATGCACAGAGTTTGAACTCAGGTTGTCAGGCTTGGGGATAAGTGTCTTTTACCCATGAAGCCATCTTGCCAGTGCAACTCAAGACTTTTGGAATGTTATGATTAGAAGAGAGCTGGAAATTGTTGGCTGTGTCCCCTTATCTGACAGATGAAAAAGGGTAGAACAGTGATGACCAAGGGCTGGTGCAGGCAGCCGGGTGGGGGTGGAGTTATTGGTTAAAGTGCGGGAAAAACGAAAAGATTCTCAAGATGCCTGGTGGGAACCATGACTGCCTAACAGTGTGAAAAGACTTGAGGACACGAAATCAGCCACCTAGATGTTTGAAAATGGTTAAAATATTAAGTTTTCTGTACATTTTTGCAATACAAGTTAAGAAGGTAAACTTAGAGTCCAAAGCCAAGATTGCAGACACCATGTGCCTCCCGTGGCCCACAAACTCCCTCCTGCCTCTTGGTGACGCCCCTCCTCCCCAGTCTCTCCAAGGGTCCCTTCCCTGGACTGCTCCTTGGAGGCAGTCCTGCCCTTGCCCTTCTTCTTATCTAGGGGAGTGGCCTTCCTTTGAATTTCTCAGGGGAAAAGGGTTTTAAGAGCCAAAACTACGCCCTATGAGCCATTTCCCAAAACAGTCACTGGTTGGAAGACAGCAAGGAATGGGTGAGGGGGAGGGGGGTGTCTGCTAAGACCCAGCCCTGGTATGTGAGGGGGGCGGGGATGTCTGCTAAGACCCAGCCCCACACCGGCCAGCTACAGGCTGCCCACAACCCACTTCCCTTCCATGTTACCCCCTGCGGACACACAGTGTTTCTGGATTTCTCTCTCAGCATGCCTAGCTAATCACTCCAGGATGCTTGGGGAAGAAGAGACACCCAAGGAGCAAGACCTGTGTGGCATAATAACAACACCCACAGACTGGCACTCTACGTCCCCAGGCCAGCCCTGTGTGGTTAGAAATGCAAATTCTTCCACTTAAAGGACTCAGATATTCAGGGCTGGGAGTGGACTGGGAAATCTGAGTTTTAACAAATATTGAGAACCTAAAATCTAGTTCATCCCTCATTTTACAGACAAGGTGACTATGTTGGTTAGTTTTATATCAACTTGGCACAAGCTAGAGCATTTGGGAAGAGGGGCTCTTGGCTGAGAAAACACTTCCATTAGATTACCTATAGGTAAGCACTTTCTTGATTAATGCTTGATGTGGGGAACCCAGCCCAACTGTGGGTGGTGTCAACCCTAGGCATGTAGTTCTGGGTTCTATAAGAAAGGCAAAGCCCGGTGGTGGTGGCTCATGCCTTTAATCCCAACACTTGGGAGGCAGGGGCAGAAGGATGGTTTGCCCCAGATAACTACCTTCCTATAGTCTGCTTTCCTTGGAAGACTAAAGCTCTGTTTTATTTTTCTTGTCTATCTCATTTTCTTTCCTTTTCTTTTTAAATTAATTTTTTAAAAAACTTTACATGTATGGGTGTTTTGCCTGCATGTCTGTGTACTATGTGTATTCCTGGTGCCTCTGGAGGCCAGAAGAGGGTGTCGGATCCCTCGGAACTAGACTTACAAAAGGCTGTGAGCCTCCATCTATGTGCTAGAAACCAAAGCCCATCTTCTGCAGGAGCAACCAGTGTTCTTAACGGCTGAGTGGTCTTTCTGGTCCCTATTCTTTCCTCTCTCTCTTTTTCCTTTTCCTTCCCTCCATCTTTTAAAGACAGCTTTTATAGAGTCCTGACTATTTTAGAACCTGATATGTAGGCAACAGTGACCTACATTTTTGATATTCCAGCCTCTCCTTCCCCTGTGCTGGAATTAGAGGCATGCAGCACCGTGCTCAACATCTTGTCGTTTCTTTGCATGTTAATTGTTCTTTATTAAGCAGTTGCATAAATCCCTACCCTCTAATCTCCTTTCTGAGTCATTCCTTGTTGAGATTCCTTCTGCATGTTTTATGAACCCAGTTTGTTTGTCACTTGTTGGTCTGTCTTGTCTTAGAAGAATAAAGGGCAAAACTATTATTCTTCCAGCCTCTTCCCCACCGACCAAAGACAAAGCCACTAGGAAAGGAATCTAGAGGCCTGTTTTTGGTGACCTTGGGCAAGTGTCTTAGTCTTAGACTGTCTGTACCTTTGTCTTCTTAGAGGTAGCAGGAAGGAAAGAGTCAAGCCCTAAGAGTTGATGACCTTTCCAAAGCCACAGAGAAACCCTGTCTCGAAAAACCAAAAAAAAAAAAAAAAAAGAGCTGATGACCTTCTGGGCTTTATTCCCCCCGGCCACTCTCAAAGCCCCATCCATGATTCTAGCGTGGACCCTCCCATCCCGAAAATCAGGGGCCCCTCACTCACTAGGCTCGACCTTCCGGATCTCACTGTACACCGTCTCTGTGGATCTCGTTCCCAGAGCTGAAAAAGGGACCAGGCACAGGTCAGTAGCTACCTCTGGGACCCAGGCCAGCCCACTGCTGAATCTACCCATCACCCAACAGGGCCCCTGCCCAGAAGTGTCACAAAACATGCCATTCTCCAACTTCAGAATATCCAGACCTAATCTTCCCTGAGGCTGAAAGTAGGTCAACGGGTCATAAATCTCTGGGTTAGACCCTTTCAGAACAGAAGACAAAGCTACCTCTTTGTTTCATATTGAAATATATTCACAGGATGTGTAGACACAGGGGTTGTGTGCACTCACAGGTGGCTCAGCTTGTACAGGCCCTGGGTTTAAGCCCCAGCACAAACAAAGAAACAACAAACAAATACCACAGGGCTTGGGGGGGGGGGGATGGCTCAGTGGATAAGAATACTTGCTATACAAGCATAAGAATCTGAGTTCGAATCCCCAGCACTCCATAAAAATCTGGGGCAGAGTTACAGGTAGCTGTAACCTCAGCAATTTTAAGGGCAGAGGTAAGAGAATTGCTGGGACTTGGTAGGTGCCAGCCTAGATCCAGGGTCAGTGGGAGATCCTGTCTCAAAAGAATAAGGTGGTGGCAAGTGACAGACATTTGACGTCCTTCCTCGGCCTCTGCATGTGCTCAGGGACGTGTGTGCCCCCCTCCCAAAGCTAAAAGAAATACTGTGATAATAACCTCAATAAGATGTTGTCTATGAGAGGGATGGCCAGGTCTTCTGCCCTATCCAACCATGGAGGTAGGACAGGAAAGGGATGAACGGGGAACGGGGAGGGCTGGGCAGCTAAACTTGGGTGGGGGTAGTCTGGATAGCTTGTGAACTCCACTGTCCTCAAGCATGCCTGGGCGGCCAGAACACCTCTCTGGGCTTCTTGGGGATGCTCTAATACTCTCTGGACCTCAGCTGCTTCAGTCTGTGCCTAACTCAAGCCAGTCAGGGCACCAGGGGTGACTTCCACTCCTAGGTGGAGCTGCATTCACGGTCTATGGTTGCCTCTGGTTTTGCCCAGCTGGGTGTGGTGGTGGTACTAGGAGGAGGGGGAGGCAGGGTGTAGCTGCTCACGGTCCTTCCTCCTCCTCTGTCCCCATGGCAGCAGCTGCCTGCCTGCTAATGACTAACCCAGGCCAGCACAGGGTGTTTGTCTCTGCTGTCAGAGGCGTTTCCTGGATGGGACTCTATTCTGGTTTCTGTTTTTCTCCGTGTTAACAGAGAAAGAGGAGATGGCTCCTACGTCATGGGGTTTTCCCAGCAATTAGCCTCCAAGCAAACAGACAGCAAACTGGGATTTAATGAGTTCCTTCCCGCCCTCCTCCAACCCCATCCCACTTGGTTAGCTGCCAGGCAGGGTTAGAGCTGGCCGAGGTCCTAACCTCCTCCAACCAACTGTGAAGGATGGGCGATCTTGAGATCTCATTTAGTCATCGCCGGCCTTGAAATCACAAAACCCTTTCTTCACCGAGTAATGCCCTTGTCCCTGTTAGGGAGGGGACCAGGGGCCAGCACCAGGGGTTCAGACTTGAGTTCCTCACCACAAAGCGACAAGGAGGCTGGGACAAATAAATAGAACATGTGTCCCCCAAAGTTAGTTCGCCTTTCCCACCCGAATGACCTTTATTCTAGAAGTTCCTCAGAACCCCAACTGAGCACACAGCAACTTGTGCAAGCTAAGAAATGTGACCAACAGCTCGGTTGCAAGGGACAGCTGCAGAGCCTGGGATGGGAAGCCGGAGGCAATTGTCACTGTCCCACCCTATTCTAGGAAATGCCACACTTCCTCCATTTAATCCCTCCACATCCTCAAGAAAGCAAAGAACACCAGATACAAGGACACATTCCCAAAGAAAGGGAAATTGAGCCTTTCCTAAGGGGATTGGCGCGTCCTTTTCTTTCCAGGTCCCCCCCACCCCCCCACCCCCGTTAAAACCCAAATTCCCCAGGTACCGGGTACAGCCTTCAGAATTCTACCTGCCCAGACCCAGGACCAGGACCTCTGTGGGAGAACTGAAAAAGCCTGGTGCCAGAGCGCAGGGTGACAGGGACTTTGGGATCTTCCACACAGACAGAGAGCAGGGGGTTGGTTCCCCATGCCCTCTGCAGCACTCCTCCCCATCCACTGGGGTGCTCCCTGCAAGTATGGAGGTCAGGAAGAGAAAGGAAGGCTCTGTGGGCCATCCTGCCCTCATGCTAGCCTTCCCCTCACCTACAATCCTAACTTCTGCTCCAAGCCCAGGATACACGATGACTGGAGGATGCTCCAAGCCCAGGATACACGATGACTGGAGGATGCTCCAAGCCCAGGATACACGATGACTGGAGGATGCTCCAAGCCCAGGCTGGACCAGCGACTCCAGTTTCAGCTATCACAGTCTGTCTACTCAGACTACCCAGATTTAACCTAGGCAAACTAGACCCATCCTCAACCACCGCAGTCATCCAGTCCACGCGATTACTCCAGCAAGGAACACGGGCGTTCTGGCTGCTCTGTGCTGGGTAAAGGGCTGCGATCCGTCTCAAAAACACACGGAGACTCCATCCAGTGCCTGCCCTTTGCCCACCCTTCCCCCAACCCCACCTCTTCTCTTACACGGTGATAGCACACTTATCTCTACTTCCATTCTTTTTTTCCTTTTCTTTTCTTTTCTTTTTTTTTTTTTT
>NC_022014.1:59394401-59397932 GCF_000317375.1 Microtus ochrogaster
TGTAGACCAGGCTGGTCTCGAACTCACAGAGATCCACCTGCCTCTGCCTCCCGAGTGCTGGGATCAAAGGCGTGCGCCACCATCGCCTGGCCTCTACTTCCATTCTTGTTCCACTTTAAACCTTTTCCTTGCTGTCCTGAGTTTGTTTTTATAGACATGTGCATGTGTGAGGAGGTAGACGTATTGGGGCGATTGTGTGTGTACCTATGGAGATCTGAAGTTGACACTGAGAATCTTCATCAATAGTCCTCTGTGTCTTCATGGACTTCTGTGTGTATCTCTGAGTCTGTGTGTGTTTCTTGTGGGTTTTTTTTTGGGGGGGGGGTTCTGTTTGTCTGTCTGTTTTGTCCTATTCTGGTGTGTTTGTTTTATTGTATTGTATTGCATTTTACTTTTTTTTCCTTTTTGGTTTTTCAAGACAGGGTTTCTCTGTGGTTTTGGAGCCTGTCCTGGAACTAGCTCTTGTAGACCAGGCTGGCCTGGAACTCACAGAGATCCACCTGCCTCTGCCTCCCGAGTGCTGGAACTAGCTCTTGTAGACCAGGCTGGCCTGGAACTCAAAGAGCTCCACCTGCCTCTGTCTCCAAAGGCGTGAGCCACCATCACCCAGGCTTTCAGATACTTTTAAGACAGGGTCTCGTGTAGTCTAGGCTGGCCTTGAATGCATAATCCTCTGATGTCACACACCCAAGTTTTGGGATTATGTGTGGGTATGCACCACCACAGCCAGCTCCTCTTTCAGACTGAAATAAATGAGCTAGCTCAGACCGCCGAAACTGCCTTTCCTACACCCTGGGTCTTCCTAAACCCACCCTTCCTGACTACCTCCAGCCTTGCTTAAACTATGGCTCTCAAAGAGACCCTCTTGCATGACCCAGAAAAGGCCGGGGAGACGTCTGTCCGTCCGCTTTCGCATCTCCCGTACTTCACTCCACCCATTCCCCCGCACTTCTGATCACCTGACATTATCTACTCTTCAGTGTTCCCTGCTCCCACTGGCTATGCTTCCTCCAGGGAGGGACCACCCATTCCTTCGTGTCTTGCACAGTGACCGCTACCTTCTATTGGTTACCAGACAAGAACCACAGGATTTTCACGTTCCCACCCCTCAGGTCCAGTCAGCACACGGATGCCACAGGTCCCATAAAGCTAAGATCTGGGGGCAGTTCTGACTAGAGACCATGGGAAAGAAGCCAATGGTACAACACGGGGGGCCGTGTAACACAGGAAACGCCCCCTGATGGGAAAGTTCACACACACGCCTACTAACGTGCTACCTAGAACCATGCCCAGCAAGCGTAGGAAGGAAAATTCCAGAACTCCTCCTAAATCATTGAGCAAGAGGGAGCCTCAGGACGCCATCACCATGTGACTCCAGCTAGTGATTGGCAGGCCCAGTCTGGAAAACAGCCCAGGTCTGCTTGGCTGAGAACCCGGCACACAGCCTTAGCCTCAACGCAAAGGGAGACAGACGGCAACAGTCCAGGGAGCGTCCCCCAGGGGCCGGAAGGCTTGGGATGGCCAGTTCCTTTGAAGCATGCAGGAGTCCAAGGGTGGGCTAAGGTGGAGGAAGATTGGGAGATGTATTTTCTGAGGCCCCAAACTGCTGAGATCCATGTTCCGGTGTTTGCTGTGACCCACCTACTGTACGTCAGTCTCCCAGTGCTGAATCAGAGATGGGACTTACAGGCAGTTTGCCCTTGAGTGAACCACACACCCAACAAAAAAGCCGAGACACAGACCCGATGCCACACTGAGAGAGGGGTCATGCTTTGCCCAAGAGTCCCTCAGAAAAGGAAAGTCTTCTAGGATGGCTTATCTTCAAGCTAATTTGACTAGATTTAGACTCGCCACGGAAACTTTGCATGACTGTGGCGGAGTTTCTACATTAGGGTAATTGGAGTGGCACTATGTCAGGGGCAGGGGTTCCAGGCTGCATAAAAGGACAAAGCTACCTGACACCCAGTGCTCATTCCTTCGCTCTCCTGGGACTCAGTGTGAAAACCTGCCACAGGCCCTTCCGGCATGCCCTCCCTGATGTGAAGAACAGCATCTCCTCCAATGGTAAGGTGAGATAAACCCTTTCTTCCTTAAAGGTCTTGTTAGGCGTTTGGTCACAGCAACAAGGTATGTAACATATACACTGTCCCTATTTTATTTTATTATTATGTGGGGGTGGGGAGAGTTGGAGTTTGGGGGGTGCTGTATGCAAATCTGAGTGAGGAACCTACAGAGACTTGCAGAGAGCCCTGCAACCCCTGGAGCTGGAGTTACAGGTGGTTGTGAGTCACCGGATATGAGTGCTGGAAACCAACTCAGGTCTTCTGGGAGAATAATATGTGCTCTTAGCCACTGAGCCATTCCTCCAGGCCTGCGTTCCCTATTTGAGACATGCAGTTGATTGACACAGCGTTTGGTCCACACAGGCAACTGTTCTAGGAACACAGTGCATCTAGGCAGAGGCTGGCCTCCCTGCCAGGGGGAGAGGGGCTCCCCCCAAAGACTCTTCCCAAGAAAGAAGGTGCTTAACTCTTAGTGCCTGCCCGGCACCCCATGAGTGCCCAGGGCCAGTTGTAATGGTCCGCATAAGCCCATAGAGGGTGGCATTATTAGGAGGTATGGCCTTGTTGGAGGAAGTGTGTTACCATGGAGGTGGGCTTTGAAGTTTCCTATGCTCAAGCTACGTGCCTGGTGTCTTACTTCCTGTTGCCTGCGGATCAAGATGTAGGACTCTCAGCTCCTTCTCAAGCACCATGTCTGCCTGCATGTTGCCATGCTTCCAACCTTAATGACAATGGTCTAAACCTCTGAACTGTAAGCCAGCCCAATTAAATGTTTTCCTTTATAAGAGATGCCAGGATCAGGGCGTCTCTTCACAGCAATAGAAACCCTAACTAAGACAGGGGCATCTAGTAGGTCTGTAGACACCTCCCTTCTGATAGTTCTGACTGCACAGCACACCCTTGTGGTTTCTACATCCAAACCCAGAGCCTCAGGTGGGCTTGACTCACTTGGTGAGTATGCTTACCTTCGTGAGACTCAGGGGAGGACACCTCCACTTCCGTGTACTCCACATCCATGGTCTGAGGGTCTGTTTAAAGGAACCACAACACCATGAGTGTAGGCTGCATCTCCTCTGAAGGAATTAAAGAAACAGCACTAGGGACCTTCCTTCCAGGTAGCCCTGCACTGGTCCAGGCAGCAGACGCCACAGCCTCTCTGACTCCTAGTACCTGAGTGTGGATGGAACCTCTGCCAAGGTTTCAATAGTGAGAGAAGACATCCACCAGGTTAACAGGTATGGAAAACAGCCTGGAACAGACCCTCACAGGTGACTCCCACCAGTCTCAAGGACATGGTAAAGGATTTGCACATTGTGGGAGCATCTGAGCATTCTAAGAATATTAAGCATTCGGGGTAATGAAACCTCCAGGCTCCATGGGGAGAAACAGCCAGGAAATAATGACTTTGTTGTCAACTCAAAGCTATTGCTGCCACTGTGGTATTTATTTATTTATTTATTTATTTATT
>NC_022014.1:59398032-59401921 GCF_000317375.1 Microtus ochrogaster
TCTGTAGACCAGGCTGGTCTCGAACTCACAGAGATCCGCCTGCCTCTGCCTCCCGAGTGCTGGGATTAAAGGCGTGCGCCACCATTGCCCGGCTGCCGCTGTGGTTTATGTCTGGTACCCAAGGAGACCAGAAGATGAGGTCAGGTGCTCTGGGACTAGGGGTACCGTGTGTGAGCTGAAGCTGGGTCCTCTGACAGGGCAGTCAGTGCTTTTAACCACAAGTTGTCTCTCCAGCTTTTTGAGACAGGGTCAGGTATATCCTAGGGCAGCTAGAACTTGCTAGATAGCCAGGGTTAGCCTTGAATATCTGTCTTCCTGCTTCAGTTTCCTGAGCGCTAGAATCAAAGGCGTTAAGTCATTCCTGGTGTTGTTTTGGTTTTATGGGGGAATCTCTCTCTTTTTTTTTTTAAGAATTTATTCATTTTAAATACAATTTTCTGCCTGCATGTATCCCTGTGGGCCAGAAGAGAGCACCAGATCTCATTACAGATGGTTATGAGCCACCATGTGGTTGCTGGGAACAGAACTCAGGACCTCTGGAAGAGGAGCCATGCTCTTATCCTATGAGCCATCTCGCCAGCCCCAGAATGGGGGACTCTTGCTAGGAGCTAAAAGAGGTTGAATAGCCAAAAAGACTCCACAGAAGCAGGTCGGGAGTTTCAGTTCTCTTGAGAGCAGCATGAACGAGAAAACACCTTTAAGAAAATGATTTAAGCCAACTAAACTTGAGGTACAAGCAAACTGTTGATGTCTTAAAAAAAATCTTAAAGAACTCCACCTCAGTCACCTATGTGTGCCAGGAAGTTGTTGCTATTGGGTTTTTGTTTGTTTTTAAAGATACAACAGCTCATTTCCACTTGGCTCAGGAGGCATTACCATTCAGAACACCGGCTAGCCTCCTCACAGGAAACACTATACTTTACCATACATGGGTCCAGTCACCTCAGAGTTTAAGTTGTCTTTTTCTGTGGGTATTTATAACCACTCACTATATATCCCTGGCTGGCTTTGAACCCACAGAGATCCACCCGCCTCTGTCTCCGGAGTGCTGGGATTAAAGGTGTGCACCACCACACACAGCTGTTTGTGAATATTTTTTAATGTGAAAGTTTCTAATAAAGTGTTTAAATAATTACCTTTATTTTGATTGATGGGTTTCATTGCATCGTTTCCAACATCGTCATAACCTGGTGGAAAACAACATTCACGGTGAGGGGCGGTGGAAATGAGTTTCCCCGTAACCACGAGCGCACGTGCGTGCATGCATGCGTGTTGTGTGTGTGGTGTGTGTGTGCATGCACCTTTGTGCTCTTCCTGTGTGTGGAGGCTGGAAGCTGATATCTTCCACTATTCCTCTCCACCTTTTTTGGTGGGGGGAGGGAGAAGGATTTCAAGACAGGGTTGTTTTGTGTAACCCTGGTTGTCCTGGAACTCACTCTGTAGACCAGGCTGGCCTCGAACTTGCAGAGATCCACCTGCCTCTGCCTCCCAAGTGCTGGGATTAAAGGCATGCGCCACAACTGCCCAGCTTCAATACAAATGACAAGCACCCTTGCCTCTGGGTCTCTCCGCTGTGTGGTCTTTTCCTAAGCATGTCTCTCCACTATGCGGTTGTTTTCCTAACTGTGGTCGGACCCTTTCAATGCAGGGCAGAATGCGTGGCTGATATGCGGCACTTTTGTTTGAGAGTTATTTGGAAGTCAGAATGGTTTGCTGTAAGCAAAGTAATTAAAAATTAAGCTTCCTTCTAGAAAGGGCCAGTCACCAACAGCAAACGCAAAAGCAGATGGCTAACTAAATGGCTAGCCCATTTAGGAAATTGGGCTGACGAGAGTATGGTTTAAAGAAGCAATAGTATCTCTAGATTTTCACCTCAGTGGGCACAGACAAAACAAAGTGTGGAGCTTGGTGAGTGGTAACGCCCTTGCCTGGACTGTGTGAGGCTTTGGCTCATGCCCAGCACTATAAAAGCAAGCAAGCAAGCAAACATTTTAGCACGCTCTTTGCTTTAAAAAAAAAATCTATATATGGGACTAAAGAGATGGCTCAGCAGTTAAGAGTCCTGACTGCTCTTCCAGAGGACTGGGGTTCAATTCCCAGCACCCACATGGCAGCTCATAACTGTCTGTGACTCCAGTTCCAGGGGATCCCACACCCTAACACATACATATGTGAAAGCAAAACACAAATATGCATACAATAAAAACAAATCATTAAAAAATTCTTATAGATATTATAAATACTATTCTTCAAGAGCACATGGTTCTCTAACGTGTGGATGAAATAATTAGTATTATCATTATTTAAATAGTTGGTTTGGGGTTTTTTATTGCTTGTGTTTTGAGACAAGGTCTTGATATGTAGCCCTAACTGGCTTGGAACTCACTGTGTAGACCAAGTTGGCCTTGTAGTGATCCTCCTGAGGTCTCACTCAAGTGTTGGAGCGTGAGTCACCGCTCCCGGCTCTGAGTGACTTTCCCACAGACCCACAGGGGCAGCCTCACTCAACTGAAGTCTGCGTGAGGATGATGTTCCAAGCTGGGTGCACAACTTTAACCCCAGCCCTCAGGAGGCAGAGGCAGGTGGATCTCTGTGCGTTCCAGGCTAACATGGTCTACAGAGTGAGTCCCAGGACATCCAGCACTGTTACACAGAGCAACCCTGTCTCAGGGGTGGGGTGGTATCTCAGCACTTCCCCAAAACGCCTCTGCAAAGAGCAGAGTGTTTCCCTTGGTTTCCCTCTGTGGCAGAGTGAAGAGAAGCGGTGGAAATCCGGTTAGAGATGTGTTCCCAGCAATTCAATTTGACACCTGGTTTCTGCCTCACAAGGGCAGTCTGAAAACTTCAGGGCAATTCAGTCTTTGGAGGCAACAGCATTAAAATTAGTTCCCATTTTTCATTCCCAAGAAATGACGCATAGAAGGGTGAAAAAAGAACCGTCCCTTTCAGTCTGGGTTTCTGTTAGCTTATCTTCCAATAGCGGATGAGCTAGGTGCCACTGCTTGAAGCCACAGCTTCCCTTCTGCCTCGACCACATCCACTCTGAGTTGGTAAGTCTTTGCATAGGAAGCCTTGGCTTTACCGTAATGACTGTTGGCTTCCACATTGGGGTCAGAAGCCTTCTCACTGTTGGAGTTCAGAAGCGGAGCTGCTGGCCTTCACATGAAAATCAAAAAGAAAAGAGAAAAATAGATATTAACATTTTTCACTGTTCCCCCAAACCAACAAAACCACCAAAGGAAGATCAAGAGAAAAAAGCAAGAAGAATATGCCCATTATACACTGGTAATCTCAACACTGGGAAGGCTGAGGCAGGAGAATGTGAGTTTGAGGTCAGCCAGGGCTAGCACAAAGACATAAAAAGCTTGTCATATAATCCTAGGATTACATGCCTGTAATCCTAGCCCTTGGGAGGTAGAGGCAAGAGGGTCAGAAATTTAAGGCCAGTCTGGTTATGTGAGATCATGTTTCAAAATAAAAACAAAATGTTTTTTAAAAAACATTTAAAAATTTTTATTATTTTTAGGAGTGTGTATTTGTGTGTGGTATGTACATATGCACAGTGTATGGCTACCTGCAGAGGCTAAGCCATCTCTCCAGCATGGTAAAATATTTCTTTTTAAATAGACCAGTTCTTGCCAGGTGGTAGTAGTGCACGCCTTTAATCCCAGCACTCAGGAAGCAGAGGCAAGTTGATCCCTGTGAGTTCAAGGCCAGTTTGGTCTATAGATTAAGTTCCGGGACAGCCAAGGACACACAGAAAATAAAGAAATCCTGTCTAAAAAAACAAACAAACAAACCCCCAGAACTTGGGAGGCAGAGGCAGGCGGATCTCTGTGAGTTCGAGACCAGCCTGGTCTACAGAGCTAGTTCCAGGACAGGCTCCAAA
>NC_022014.1:59402230-59410277 GCF_000317375.1 Microtus ochrogaster
AAAGAAAAAGAAACACACACACATTATAATGAAGGCCCTTGTTCTTTATGAGTTTGCCAAGAATCGCCAACAATTTTCTTACGACCAGATTGTGCCTGCAGACAAATTCAGCCCTGCCCACGAAGCAGCCCACCTGCCCTTTACAAAGACACTGACCTGGACATCTCCACGGGTTTCTGCTTGGCTTTAAAAAAATGAAAAGAAAATCTAGGTCAGTACAATTCTGGACAGTAGCAATCTCGCCCTTGACTCTATTAAAGACTGAATACCCATAAAAACGAAGGGGAAAGAGAAGTTGGGGGTGTAGCTCGGCTGGTAGAGTGTTTACCAAGCATGCACAAGTCATGGGCTCAGTCCCCAGCCCCACAAGAACTGCGAGCTTGCCTGCGATCCCAGAATTCCAGAAGTGGAGGCAGAGGATCTGAAGTTCAAGGGCACCCTCAGCTCAACTGAGGTTAGCCTAAGTTAAGGGAGCAGATGGGTTAGGAGCGAGAAAAAGAGAGAAAGCTCCAGATGAAATCAAACACATTCACAATGAGCGGAAAGGAGGGATGAGCAGCGTCTCCTGGAAACTTTTGCTTGCTTATTTTCATGCAGCTGAGAATGCGTCCCAGCACTGCAAAATGCTACCATCACTGAGCTCCATCCCCCGCCCCTTCCCTTGGCTGTACAAGAGACCTTACTTAGTTTCTTCATATGTATTTTGCTTAAGCCAGAAGCAATTTTAGTTCATAGCATGTGACCAAGACCGGGTACAGGACCCAGATTCCCCGAGAAGCAGGAAGCTATTGCTTTGACTAGAGATGATTGCAAAAGGCAAATCCTAAGCCAGTTCCTGTGCTTTGAGGTCCAACCTGGCCTGAGACCAAAGTCAGGTCAGCCTTGGGAAGAGGTCTCTTTGAGGTCTGTCTGTTTCCAAAGGAGCGGCAATTTTCCTACCTCAAAAAGGACCAAAGACCCCTCCCTGTCCCATCTGCTCTCCCAGCCCAGACAGCAGCACCAGAGACTCCTAAGAACCCATCTCTCCCATCATTCTGTTCACCAACCCAACCCCGGTCCCCCAGAATACACTGGTATTGTGTGTCATTTTCCTTTAGCCTGGGCTAGACCCAATTCCTAAGTGCCAGCTGGTGTTTTTAGTTCCCACAAACATACATGGTACAAGATCATGGCAATAACTAGAAGATTATCTGGGAGGTACACGGTGTGAGTGTGTGTGTGTGCTTGTGTGTGTATGCGTGTGCATTCCCCACCCCGCAGCACACTCCAAGAAATAGTTTCTTCTGACTACATTAGACATGCCACTACGCTCCCGCCAGTTGGCTTGCCCAGCTAGATAAGCACCCACTTTCATGAGGAGCAAAAGCTTTACGCCCACCAAAGCCAGAACCTTGAATTACCAAAGAAAGATCCCAAGAAGGAGACTTCGTGGGTGTCTCCCCAGTCTCCTCCAGGACGCCTCTCAGCCATGGCCAGTTTCCAGGCGAGAATGACCTGTGGACAGGTGCTCACCTCTGACTTTCCTCAGGAAGTAGCATTTGGCTGCAACTATCAAGGTGGCGATGATCACTCCAATGACAACCACGGCAATGAGCCCCTTCTTCCAAGGAGCAAGAAAGACTGGAAGTGAGGGAGAAGAAAGGAAACACACATTTTTCTTCTCTCAGCAAGAAATAACGGCAGATTTAAGCAGCAACACAGACCCAACTTTGCAGTCCGTGTAAACATGTCTTGCTTTGGGGTCTGCCTGCAGAGACGGGGCTTTCTGCTAGAAGCCAAGGTCAGCTATAGTCTTCAAGAAGGTACCAAGCCAGTTTCCCTAAGATGCTGCTCCCTTTGGGGTGTCTTTCCATCCTCCTCTGTCTCTATAGAACTCTCCTAGTCAAGCACACAGCTAGGCTCCTATAAACACGTCTGTGTTTGGATACAATTAGTTCATGGATGGACATTTAGTGTCTTTCTGTCAGATACTTGGAACTGGGTAAAATATTTTCAGTTCCTTAATCATCTCCTTTCCCACTCCAGCTCGTATGAGCAGACTTCTGCCAACTGTAACTGATCAGTCATTGCTTTCCCTCTCTTTCTCTCCCAAGACAGGGTTTCTCTGTGTAACAGGTCAGGCTGTCCTGGAACTTGATTTGTAGCCAAGGTTGGTCTCAAACTCACCGAGATACGTCTGCTTCTGCTTCCAGAATGCTGGGATTAAAGGCCTGTGCCATCATACCTGGCTAGACACCGGTCTCTTTGCCTTCACTCAAATGAACTAGTCTCTACTCCTTTCCCTTTTACAAGGCGCGTGTATGTGTTCAGCCCCTTGGAGGCCCCTGTACCGCACCTTGCTGGTGAGGCCTGGACTCACCTCTGACCCTTATAGAGGTGCTTTTTGCAACGTTGGCTCTGTTGGAGGCCACGCAATAGTAATGTCCCTCCTGCTTCCTGCTAGCTTGTTTCTCAATCCAAAACGCTTGAGTTCCATTCAGGATGGTTTCGTGGAAGGGTCTGTTCTCTTTCTCTTTGAAAAACTTAAACGTGATTGGGCCAGTCCCCTCTTTCACGGAGCACTGAAGTACCATTTGATCCCCAGACTGCACCTCGTTACTTGACAGGATAGAAAGCATGACTTCATTCACCGGGGCTGGAAAGCAAGCAAAGGATTAGTCCTGAGCAGAGAAGGGCAGAGGCAAGAGCCCAGAACTTGGGAGATGGGAAAAAAAGGATCTCATATTCCAGGCTAGAGCGCAACATAGAGACATAGGAAGTCCCAGTCACAGAGAACCCAAGGGAGGGGGGGAGGGAATTGAACATGGAGAAGGAACATGGAAAAACCACTTCTCCTTGTCCACTTTTCTCTCAGCCTAGGACTTGAGTCCTCTGCTCCCCACTTCCCACTTCCACATGGTCCCTTCCCCGATTAGCCCAGAAAGACAGAAACAGACACCTCCTGTCCTCATCTATTGATAAAACACAGGATACCAGCGCTGTGGAACCATCTCTTTGTACACTGTGAATACGTGTTACTCTCATTGGTTTAATAAGGAGCTGATTGGCCAATAGCTAGGCAGAAAAAGGTTTGGCAGGACTTGCGGGCAAAACGTCAGGGAAGGAGGAGGGCGAAGTTGCCAGTAAGAGAGACGTGGAGAGAGCAAGATAAATATGCCATGCTGACAGAAGGTACCACCACGTGGCAGGGTGTAGATAAGAAATATGGGTTAATCTAAGCTGTAAGAACTAGCTGGTCACAAGCTTAAGCTATTGACCGAGCATTTATAGTTAATAATAAGTCTCTGTGCTTACTGGGGAGCCGGCGGTCCTGATGAAAAATTCTTCCTACACACTAGGGACATATCCCATCTTCCCACCTTGAGTATAACCAGCCACAAAGCGACACTACAAGATTGTATTTTCTCTTGGAGATGTGTGTGTGCACACACATGCATGCGAGTGTGTGTATGTGTATATATGCATGCACACATATGCATGTGCATATGTTTGAATGATTTCTCTCTGCCTTCTGTTTACAGATGTGTGGCTTTTACCCTGGTTTCTTTCCTTTTTCCTCTTTGCTTTTACAGCCTCATTGCCCGTCCTTTTGCTATCCCTTCCACCATTTGGCTTCGTTACTGTGGTTTATTATTGCCATTGTTTATGGGTTTTTTTTCTTCTTTTTTTTGCTTGTTTGTTTTTGGAGACAGAACTTCTCTGTGTAGCCCTAGCTGTCCTGGAACTTGCTGTGTAGGCCAGGCTGGCCTTGAAACTCACAGAAATCCACCTGCCTCTGCTCCCCAAGTGTTTTATTTAATTTGTCCATTAATTTATTTGAAACAAGGTCTCGCTATGTAGCCCTGGCTGGCCTCAAACTCACCATGTAGACCAGGCTAGCTTCAAACTCAGAGATCTGCCTGTACCTCCTCAATGCTGAGATTAAAGGTGTGCCTCACCACCACACGCTGTCCTTGTTTTATTTTGTTCGTTTGAGACTGGGTCTCAAGTAGCTGGCCATGAACTCCAGGTCTTCCTGTGTCAGATTATAGGTGTGTGCCACCAGCTCCAGACACCCATCTGCTTTTGAAACTGCATTGCTATCTCTAGTCTCCTAGAAACTGGAAGAGTCCTTGACCCGAGTTCACGGCCCAGCAGAGTAAAATCAGTGGAGGTCATTTGTTCCTCAGTTTCCTGGCTTTAGCCACCTACAGCCGGACTGTCGCCCAGCTCCTCCTGTTGACAATGGCTTCGCTAGTCTTGCTGTCTCTGAAGCTGACTCTTCTCCGTTACCTTCTCCCTTACTACTTGTTTTGATGATGAAATAAGGGCTTTCTGGAAAGTTGGTCCTCATTCCTCCAACTCTACTCTTCTAAAAAAAAAATAACATTTCGATCTGTTTATTCTTTGCACAGGTGTGCACATGCCATAGTGTGTGTGTGAACGCCTCTAAAAAAATAACATTTCGATCTGTTTATTCTTTGCACAGGTGTGCACATGCCATAGTGTGTGTGTGAACGCCTCTAAAAAAAATAACATTTCGATCTGTTTATTCTTTGCACAGGTGTGCACATGCCATAGTGTGTGTGTGAACGCCTCTAAAAAAAATAACATTTCGATCTGTTTATTCTTTGCACAGGTGTGCACATGCCATAGTGTGTGTGTGAACGCCAGAGAACAACTTCTGAGACTATTTCCTTCCACCATGTGGGGTCCTGGGGGTTGAACTCAGGTCATCGGCTGGGCAGGTACTTCCTCCTGCTAAGCCCCATCTCTCTGGCCCCTCCATCTCCACCCTTGGGTTTCACCTCCACACTCAGCCTTTACTTCTGAGCAGCGAAACCTAAATAGAAGCTTCCTGTCCAGACAGCTTCCCGGAATTCCCACCTGGAGACTCAGAGAGTCAAATTCACTGTACCCCCCACTGTGTCCCCTTCCCTCACAGTAGCGTTCTTAACCCTTCAAATTCTGGCTCTCTGTTACCATCCCAGGTCACCTTCTCTGCTAGTGACAATGGACTGGCCAGCAGACAGAAGTGAGGCTGATGAGGTCTGAAGGAAACCAAGTATCAGCTCTGGGATGGTGGTGGTCCCACACGGAGACAGACAGACTGAGCACATTGCCAAACCTGACAGCCCTTCCCACAGGGAAGCACAAGGGATTAGTGGAATCAGGAGCCAGACCTGGGTTCAAATCCCAAGCCCACCATCCACCATGTGATGTGGGAGTCCCTTCTGTGTGCTTTGATTACCATTAGTGAATAAAGAAACTGTTTTGGACCAATAGCAAGGCAGAACTTAGGTAGGCAGGGAAAACTAGGCTGAATGCTGGGAGGGAGAAGGGCGGAGTCAGAGAGAAGCAGTGGAGTGGCCACCAGAGTCAGACATGCTGAGTCTTTGCCAGTAAGCCACTGCCATGTAGCGATACACAGATTAATAAAAATGGGTTAAATTAAGATGTAAGAGTTAGCCGATAAGAAGTTAAAGCTAATGGTCCAAGCAGTAATTTAATTAATACAATTTCTGTGTGATTATTTCAGGTCTAAGCTTGCAAGGCGGCTGGGAACCAACAAGTAGTTACCCCCTGCAACAGATTGGCGCCAAAGTTGGCCAACTAAAATCCACTTAAAAACCTTAAAAATTAATTCTAGACACAAAAGAAGTTAACTGTCTTTGAAATTTTCTGCAAAAAAACCATGTATTTTCTCTAAGTCTTAGTGACTTCATTGCAGATCCAAGGGCAAAGCTATGAGGACTCTCATATGCTATTTTACTATTATTTACAGATACGACTGGGGATAATTTGCTAGGATTATAGGCCTGACTACCTCTCCTACTGCTCCTCCCCTGTGGACAGCGCTTGCCCACTCCAGCACATGCAGACTGTGTGTTTATACACGGCGTGTTGCTGACACACAGTTGTTAAACAACGTTGACAAGTGACAGAAGAAGAAGGCTGGCAAAGTGTCTACCGATGGGATTCAGAGCAAGGCAGGCAATGGCACTACAAAGGCCACTCAAGGGCACAAGTCAAGACACTGAGGGAAAGATCTCCGTCCCAAGAGCACGGTGAGAATCCCATGAGCCAATGGTCTGCAACTCTGACTGCTACGCTACAGGCTTCCTGTGTGACCCAGATGCTCCACCAAGGTCAACAGCAGAAAAGAGTTCTGGCCTGTAGCTCTTGGGAGTGGCTCTCTATTCACCTGAAAAGGCGCAAAAAAACAAAGAAGCCCAAATACACGGTGTCAGTCGCTCCTCCAGTGCAGGCAACCTTCCCTTCGCAGGGGATCCAACAGTCACTTGAAAGGTCAAAAGGGTTCACAACAGCGATGACAAGAGCCCCCACACATTTCCCAGATACACTTGCTGGGGCTTGGCTCTGCTTCGATCTGCCGTGTGGGTGCACAGGTACCATCCCCGTTGTCCCCAGCATCCCTAATTGACTCCAAACCTTCCGCCCTGCTAAAGCCCTACTCTAGGTCCTCACGGCACAGTGGCTTACCTATGACCTTGACGCTCAGGATCTCGCTGTACAGCGCAGGATGAGAATGGCAATTATCTGCCATGCACTGGTATTCCACGTCTTTGGTGGGCTCATCTACGAAGGTGGCCGGGAGATTGGAGTACATCGTGAGAGTCTGGATGGAGACTGTGGCTTTTAGAAGGTTGTAAGTGACAGGCGCTGTTCCATTTATTGACTGGCAGCTGATGGTCATGGCATGTCCTTTGATGAGCTCGGCCTCGGTATTGTGGAAAATCTTAGGCTTAGAGAGCGTTTCTAGAACAACAGAGAAAAACAATCCAAATAAAACAGAAACAACAACCCAGCCTAGGACCTGGGCTTGGCTTTCTCCATCAAGATCATGAGTTCAAATGCCTGCCTGCCTGCCTTATTTATCACTAAGGGGCTCCTAGAAGGCAGCCAAGCGATGCTCATCTATGTGAGTGACAAGGGAAAAAATGAACTGTTGTAGACAGATGGGAATGTAGCCCAGTGGTAGGGCATTTGCCTAGCATGGGTAAGGTCTCAAGTTCAATTCCCAGCACTAGGGCAGTAGAGGCAGGAAGAGACTTGTGAGCTTGAGGCCAGCCAGGGCTACATAGTGAGACCCTGTGTTAAAAAGATCAAGAACAATTTTAAAATAACCTAATTTCTTTAAGTATAATAATGATGTAATAGCCGGGTGTGGTGGAGCATCCCACACCTGGGAGGGTAGTCAGGGAGATTACAAGTTTGAGGCTCGCTTGGGTTACAGAGTGTACCCCTATCCTGTCTCAAAAGGAGGCTGGGAAGAAGAAATGGGAGAGAATGAGGAGAAAGAAACGAGAACAGAGGTGGAAGAGCCGGTCCACCAGCCGGGTGTGGCGGCACCTGCCTGCCTGGAGGTCCACCAGCCAGGTGTGGCGGCACCTGCCTGCCTGGAGGTCCACCAGCCGCGTGTGGCGGCACCTGCCTGCCTGTAGGTCCACCAGCCAGGTGTGGCGGCTTGTGCATGACATGGGTGCTCGGAACTGAACCCGGGTCCCCTGCAAGAGCAGCAAGTACCCGTAAACACCGAGTAATCTTTCCAGACCCCTTGTGTGTTTATTTTTTGACAAAAGAGTCTGCCCTCAGGTTGGCAGCAATTCTGCCTGCCTGCCTCACCACATCCACCTAGAGACTTCTGCTTTTTTTTTTTTTTTTTTTTTGGCAGGGTTTCTCTGTGTAACAGCAGCCCTGTCTGTCCTGGAACTCTGTAGAGCAGGCTGGCCTTGAACTCAAGAGGTCCTCCTGCCTCTGCTTCCTGACGGCTAAGATTAAAGGTTCATCTTCTTCTTTAAATACAAGGTCTTTTATGTTGGGTGTCAGGGAGGATTGAGACAGGCCCTTGCTCTATAGTCCAGGCTGGTCTTGAACTCACAGCGATCTTAGTCTCAATCTCGGTGTCAGAATTATAGGTGTGTACTACTATACTATACTATACTATACTATACTATACTATACTATACTATACCATACCATACCATACCATACCATACCATAGGTGTGTACTACTGTACTATACTATACTACACCATACCATATC
>NC_022014.1:59410487-59411370 GCF_000317375.1 Microtus ochrogaster
TAGGTGTGTACTACTATACTACACTACACTATACCACACTATACCACACTATACCATACCATAGGTGTGTACTACTATACTACACTACACTATACTATACCACACTATACCACACTATACCACACTATACTATACTATACTATACTATACTATACTATACTATACTATACGTGTGTACTGCTATGCTATACTATACTGTACTATACTATACTATATTATACGTGTGTGCTTTTTTCTTTTTTGTATTTTTGCTACTATGCCTCCTAAACAGGTCTTATATGTACACAGAAGTCCGAGCAGTCTGGCTCTACACTGTATGCTCTGGACAGTCAGGGTATGGATGTGTTTTTCTCCCTGACCTAAGAGTGAGTGCCCACTTCCAAAGCCAGAATCCTCCCAGTTCCAAGACCATGACAGCAGCTGTCACAACAGCCCTTAACTTGGTCGCGCCTACTTCTCTTCTGTTCTCCAGGGATGCGCACTTGTTCTCGCCGACTCTCCTTTCCCACCAGTCTTTTTCCTTAACTTTTTTACATTTATTTATTTGTGTGTGTGTGTGTGTGTGTATGCACGCACATGTGTGTGATCATGCATACGGACACGCCAGTGTGCACATACACACACACAGAATGAATATGGACACGTTGTGGGTCACAGGGATTGAACTCAGGTCATCAGGCTTGGCAGCAAGCACCTTTACCCAATAAGCCATTTTGTTGGCCCTTGATGGAATTCTCCACCTGCCTGAACCTGGTCAGCCTTTGAAACCACACTGGGGACGGCTGGCCACTGGCTCCTTGCTCCTACTCAGCCATCGTGTATTTGAGATGCTGGGAACACACTCACCACACACACACACACACACACACACACACACACACAC
>NC_022014.1:59411680-59414075 GCF_000317375.1 Microtus ochrogaster
CACACACACACACACACACACACACACACACACACACCACACTGGCTCCTTGCTCCTACTCAGCCATCGTGTATTTGAGATGCTGGGAACACACTCACCACACGCGCGCACACACACACACACACACACACACACCACACACTGGCTCCTTGCTCCTACTCAGCCATCGTGTATTTCAGATGCTGGGAACACACTCACCACACACTTTTATCAGTTCCGGGTCACTGTTCTTGACCACTTTGCCGATGCCTGCAGTACAGCGGTACATCCCGCTGTCCCTCTCCTCGGCAATCTTGCTGAAATTCTGGTCCCGAGACAAGACCATTGCTTCCTTCTGGATGCTGAAGTTGGCTGAAGGTGTCCCCGGGACAGAGCAAAACAGATCCAAACTTTTCCCTTGGTCCAGATACCTGGAGGGGATTTTCAGCTTCGGCTTGGGAAACAGCTCTGAAGAAAAGTGGGAAGGAGGGAGATGTGTTGGTTACCACCCCCATCCCCCACCTGGAGACGCTGTGTTCAGTGCTTTCAGGGGAATCAACTACCCGCCTGCTCCTCAGGCACCTGATGGGCGTTGCTTTACAGAGCCAGGCCTCACTCTGAACCTGAGATCTCACTGCAGGCTCTTCTTGCCTCTCTGTCTATGGGGATTCACTCATCCATTTGTCCATTCATTTATTGAGACGTGGTCTCAATCAGCCAAGGTTGGCCTTGGACTAACTAAGTAACCAGGGATGACCCTGAACATCTGATCCTCCTAGCTCTACCTGCCATGTGTTGGAGTACAGCTGTGCATACAAGGCCTGGCTTCCACAAGTATTGACTGCAGGGAAGACCCTTTGCTGGGCATCGGGGAGATAACA
This sequence comes from Microtus ochrogaster, assembly GCF_000317375.1. NCBI lineage: Eukaryota > Metazoa > Chordata > Mammalia > Rodentia > Cricetidae > Microtus > Microtus ochrogaster. The sequence continues at coordinate 59,412,541 of NC_022014.1, forward strand.
GTGCTGACCAGAGAGTCCAGCTTCAAAGAACTTCCACCTAATGCTCAGTTCAGGAACGCTGTCTGCAGCAGCGCCCACAGAGAGGAAACTGAACTTCACCTTGGGGGAAATTAAGGGATCAGGCCTAGAAGGATGTTGTCCTAGGCAGATGACTAAAGAGAAAGTATATTAGCATTTGGAAGTTCATTATGGCTAGAAGAAACCGCCGTAGCTGGCCTGTTTGTATCTGAACTCTTCAAAGGCAAAGCCTGCTAGCTCTCTCCATTCTTAAAACCCAGCCCAGCCAGCCGGGTGGTGGTGGCATATGCCTTTAATCCCAGTACTTGGGAGGCAGAGGCCTGGCGGATCTCTGTGAGTTCGAGGCCAGCCTGGTCTACAAGAGCTAGTTCCAGGACAGGCTCCAAAGCCATAGAGAAACCCTGTCTCGAAAACCAAACAACAAAATAAAAACAAAAAAACCAACCCGGCCCAGCATACAAATGTATCAGTGGTAAGTTGATAGTTTTCTTCTCTAGCAAAAGAATGTAAGCCTTCAGCCAAGGCTACACTAAGAAACACTATCTCAAACCCCCCCTCCCCCCAAAATACCTTAACAAGGGCACTCCAAATATTTATCATTGTCAATATGATCCACACTGGACGTGATGGAGCACGCCTTTGATCCCAGCATTCAGGGGGCAGAGGAAGGCAGATCTCTGAGTTCTAGGCAAGCCTTGTCTACAGAGAGAGCTCCAGGGCTACATAATAAGGATGTCTCATAAATAAATTAACAAATAGCTCATTAAATTGCTAGCCCATGACATCACACCCTACAACAGGAGGAGCTACTATAGTATGCTAATCCCTCCATTGGCCAGTTGACAACCTGCCTACCTGTGAGACTTGGGGACAGTGGCTGTGACTGCATGCTCAGACCTTAGGGGTTTGGAGGAAGTTACTGAATGAATGAAGGAATGCACGGATGAATGAATAATTTCAATGGAGAACTGAGAAGAGCTGACCTTGTCCTCGGAAACACTTTAACACAGGGCTCAGCCCGGTCCTCCGTCTAACAATAGTGCTACATTCCTATTGGGCTGGGAGTGAAGGATGCATAACACTGTGCACAAGAGTGAAGAGACCTTTGGCAACTAACATTCTAGCAGCTGAACACAGACAGCAAACAAGGTAAGCACATGATATTCTTAGCAGTAAGTATTTTAGAGAAATAAGGCCGGGCACAGGGGTTAGGAGTCTGAGAGAACTTTTAAATGCATTGGGTTGACAAACTAAACAAGCCTTGGGGGTATCTCTTGTTCTGCCACTTGGGTGGCTTTGTAATCATTTGTAATCAGTCGCTAACCTTCCCATCTAAGTCTCCATATCATAAACTGTCTCTCATGATGCCTGGGACTGAGATGAACGTGAAATTAAAAACCCATATAAGCCCATCACATGGCATTCGACAGTGGGGATTGCGACTGTTACTTTTTTTTTTTTTTTTTTTTTTGGTTTTTTCAGACAGGGTTTCTCTGTGGCTTTGGAGCCTATCCTGG
>NC_022014.1:59414175-59415446 GCF_000317375.1 Microtus ochrogaster
TCTGTAGACCAGGCTGGTCTCGAACTCACAGAGATCCGCCTGCCTCTGCCTCCCGAGTGCTGGGATTAAAGGCATGCGCCACCATCGCCCGGCGCGACTGTTACTTTTTTAATAAACTGTGCTGCTGGGTGTGGTGGTGCAAGCCTGGAATCCTAGTCCTTGGGCAGTAGAGGCAGAAGGATCAGGAGTTCAACACCAAACTCTGCTACACAGTAAGTTCAAGGCCAGTCTCGACTGTATGAGATCTTGTCTTTAAAAAATAGGGGAAAGTGGTAAGATAGCTCAGTGGTTAAAAGCGCTTACAATTCTTGCAGAGGACCTGGATTTGATTCCCAGCACCCATAGCAGGAAGCTCACAACCTGTAACTCCAGTTCCAATAGAGCTGACATCCTCTGGCCTCGTCATTACCTGAACACATATGGTGCACATAAATACACACAAACATACATACATTCTTTTTCAAATTTTTTTTGTTTGCCCGTTCTTTGAGACAGGGTCTCACTATGTAGTTCTGGCTGTCCTGGCACTCATTATGTAGACCAGACTAACCTCAAACCCACAGAGATCTACTTGCTTCTGCCTCCCAAGTGCTGGAATTAAAGGTGTGTGTGAACACGCCCATTAAAAATCTTCTAGAAAAAGAGTTTGGGCTGGAGTGTGGGCTCAGCATTTAGGAGCACTGGATACAGCGGGTGGTGGCACATGCCTTTAATCCCAGCGCTAGGGAAACAGAGACTGGTAGATCTTTGTGAGTTTGAGGCCAGATCAATCTACAAGAGCTAGTTCCAGGACAGGTTTCAAAGCTACAAAGAAACCCTGTCTCGAAAAACAGAAAACAAAACAAAACACCGAAGAGCCCTACTGTTTCAGAGGACTCAGGTTTGATTCCTAGCGCCCACACCGTGACTCACAACTGTAACTCCAGTTCTAGGATGGCTTCCATTTTCTTCTGGCCTTCATGGGCCCCAAGCATACACACATGCAAAATAAAATAAAAAATTTACAAAGCTCATGAAGATGAGTTGGGGGGAGTAGAAAGCTACTGTAGAGATACTAGCTACTAGTCACTGAATGCAGACCTAGCAATCTCATTCAGACACCGCGACGGTCCTCTGAGATAACCACCTTTCCATCCTATCGCATCTCACACAGCTGAGGCTGGTTCAAGAGCTCGGGACAGCCGGGCGGTGGTGGCACATGCCTTTAATCCCAGCACTCGGGAGGCAGAGGCAGGCGGATCTCTGTGAGTTCGAGACCAGCCTGGTCTACA
>NC_022014.1:59415546-59417628 GCF_000317375.1 Microtus ochrogaster
AGAAACCCTGTCTCGAAAAACCAAGAGCTCGGCACAGAATGAGTGAGTAGGGTTGGACCAGTGTCAGCATCTGAACCCCCAGCCACCGCAGCCAACTGCTGTAAGTTGACTCTCCCAGAAGCCCCATCGCCCAGCCTAAACACACTGAAGACAATCAGGGGCAGGGGCAGGAAAGGCACCATTCCTTGGCCACCTTGGATTGCAGTACAGTGTCTCACTAGATAGCCCAACACCTTGTGCTCATGGTCCTCCTGCTTCGGCCTCCCAAACACTGGCATTAAGAGACACGTGGAGCTACATCCAGCCACCACTGCCTCTTGAGTCCACCGCTTGCCAGCCTTCTCCCTCAGCATCCTTACCTGTTATGTTGACCATGATGCTGCTGACCTTGGAGATGCGGTTAGACTCCACTTTGCAGGTATAACGGCCACTGTCCTCCACCGTGGCCATGACTGAGTACACTGCCTCATTGTTCTGTTTGGCGGTGGCCACAATAGCCTTGTCCTTCTGGATTATGATTTCTGGAAATTCCCGGACCAAGTGCGTCACTTGAACTGTGCACTTAATGCTGACCTGATCTCCTTCTATGATCATTCCAGGAGGCCTGACGTGAAACTTGGGAGTAGAGAAGGACTCTACAAAAAAAGTAGACGATAAGCCAGTTGGATTCAAATTCAAACGTGGGCACTTCCTACTCCAATACTTGTGGGGGAGGAACTGTGTGCGTGCGTGTGCGTGTGTGTGGTGGGAGTGGGGGTTTCTGATGCGTGTGTATGTGAAGGCCAGGAAGTCCACCTCACAATATCATTTCTCAGACACTGGTATATCTTTTGTTTTGTTTTTCTTTCTTCTTAACAAAACAAAACAGATGGCAATCTTACCAAAAGCAAGCTACAGATTCAATGCAATGCCCAGCAAAATCCCAGCAAAATTCTTCACAGACCTTGAAACAACGGTACTCAACTTCATATGGAAAAGCAAAAAACCCAGGATAGACAAAACAATCCTGTACAATAAAAGAATTTCTGGGGACATCACAATCCCTGACTTAAAACTCTACTACAGAGCTACAGTACTGAAAACAGCCTGGTATTGGCATAAGAACAGGAGGACCAATGGAACTGAATAGAAGACCTGGATATTAATCCACACATCTTCAAACACCTGAGTTTTGACAAAGAAGCAAAAAAATATCAAACAGAAAAAAGAAAGCATATTTAACAAATGGTGCCAGCATAACTGAATATTAACATGTAGAAGAATAAAAATAAACCTCTATCTATCACCATGCACAAAACTCAAATCCAAATGGATCAAAGACATCAACATAAAGCCAGCCACACTGAACCTCATAGAAAAGAAAGTGGGAAGTACACTTGAACTCATCGGCACAGGAGACCACTTTCTCAATATAATCCCAGCAGCACAGACACTGAGAGAAACAATTAATAAATGGGACCTCCTGAAACCGAAAAGCTTCTGTAAAGCAAAGGACACAGTCAACAAGACAAAGCAACAACCTACAGAATGGGAAAAGATCTTCACTAACACCACATCAGACAGAGGTCTGATTTCCAAAATATACAAAGAACTCAAGAAATTGGTCATCAAAAGAACACATAATCCAATAAAAAAAAATGGAGTACAGATCTAAATAGAGAACTCTCAACAGAGGAATCTAAAATGGATGAAAGACACTTAAGGAAATGTTCAACATCCTTAGTCATCAGAGAAATGCAAATCAAAACAACTCTGAGATTCCATCTTACACCTGCAAGAATGGTCAAGATCAAAAACACTGATGACAACTTATGCTGGAGAGATTGTGGGGAAAAGGGAACATTCCTGCATTGCTGGTGGGAGTGTAAGCTGGTACAACTCCTTTGGATATCAGTGTGGCGATTTCTCAGAAAATTAGGAAACAACCTTTCTCAAGACCCAATAATACCACTTTTAGATATATATCCAAAGGATGCTCAATCGTGCCACAAGGACATGTGCTCAACTATGTTCATAGCAGTTTTGTTTGTCATAGCCAGAACCTGGAAACAACCTAAATGCCCTCCAACTGAAGAACGGCTA
>NC_022014.1:59417728-59419744 GCF_000317375.1 Microtus ochrogaster
AAAAAAAAAAAAGACAGCTTGAATTTTGCAGGAAAATGGATGGAGCTAGAAAACATCATTTTGAGTGAGGTAACCCAGACCCAGAAAGACAGTTATCAGATGTACTCACTCATAAGTGGCTTTTAAACAGAAAGCAAAGAAAACCAGCCTACAAATCACAATCCCAGAGAACTTAGACAACAACGAGGACCCTAAGAGAGACTTACATAGATCTAATCTGCATGGGTGTAGAAAAAGACAAGATCTCCTGAGTAAACTGGGAGCATGGGGACCTTGGAAGAGTATTGAAGGGGAGGGGAGAGGCAGGGAAAGGAGCAGAGAAACATGTAGAGCTCAATAAAAATCAGTAAAAACAAAACAGATATGTCTGTGTACTACATGCATGCTTCCTGCCTATCAAGCCCAGAACAGGACATCCAATGCCTTGAACTGCAGTTACAGATGGTTGTGAGCCACTATGTGGGTTTTAGGAATCCAACCCAGGTCCTCTGGAAGAACAGTCAGTGTATCTAACCACTGAGCCATCTCTTTAGCCACATTTGCCTTGTTTTTTGGAACAGGAACTCTCATTGGCTTAGGACTCGATAACTAGACTTAGGTTGAGTAGCCATGGAGTATCAGGAATCTGTCTGTCTCTGGTTCCCCAGGGCTGGGATTACAAGAGTGCTCCACCGTACCCGACTTTACATGCCTTTACTGATAGACATGTCTCCCCTACCCTTCTGGGCTCTTTGGCTCTCCTCCCTTCCCTCTCCCTGTAGCTGTCCCCTTCCATAAATGGACTCGGGTTCTCTTAAATTCTAGTCAAACATTCTACCACTTAGCCTGATCTCTAGTTCTCCCTTTCATTTTTATTTTGAGAGAAGGTCTCACTAAATTGCTCAGAGTGGCCTTGAACTTGTTCTGTAGCCAAGGCTAGCCTTGAACTTTCAATCCTCCTGCTTCAGCTGTCTGCGTAGGTGGGAATTACAGGCCTGCACCTTCACACACAGCTACTGTTCCTCTTTCTCTAGTTTATTTATTTTATTCATTTATTCGGCTTTGGGGAGAAAGGGTCTTACAGCTCTTGAACTCCTGATCTTCCTGCCTTTGCCTTACCAGGGCCGGGATGACAGTCTGTGCTACCAGGTTTTAAATTCTGTCATCAGGCACCCCAAAAGAAGGCTCAGCTTCTCTGATTCTGGGCTCCTTTTTGCTACATACAACCTGTCACCGCAAGGAATGTAAGGAGGGCAGGATTCTGACCCTGCACAGTAACCAATTCACTCCTGGTGAATTCCGAGGTCTGCAGGACGATCCCGGACATGATCCCAGCTTGGCAGCGGAACACGAGCATGTGGTCCTGCTCCTCGATGGGGAAATCCATTTGCACAAAATTATGGTTCGAATTCTTCTCTCTTTTTTGCTTGACATCTTTTCTATCCAGTTCTAGCTTCTCTATCTTAAAATATATCGGTGGCTCCTCTTCTTTCACAGAACAATTGACTCTCACAACTCCACCTTCTGTCACCTCCATTTTGTCCAGTGTCACTGTGGGGTTGGGCACGCCTTTGGAGAATGAGAAAGAACAGTTGTTATCAGTTCCTCATTATGGCCCAGTCTCCCTTATCTGTCATTGTGGCTGACCAACCAGCGGACTTTAATTCCTGGAGACTAATCACTGGGCATGTGTGTGCCTGGCACCGCACTGGGTACTGAGTACTCTACAGATAGAATAGGTTGGTGTTCCTAATGGTGCTGCAATTCGATTCCCAACCAGTACAGTTCAAAAAGAAAACACCCGGTTGTGATGGCGCACCTTTCATGCCAGCCCTTGGGAGGCAGAGGCAGGAGGATCTCTGTGAGTTTAAGGCCAGCCTGGTCTACAGAGCGAGTTCCAGGACAACCAGGCCTACATAGTGAAACCCTGTCTCAAGAACTTCTTTAAAAAGTTTAAATGTTTTAGCCGGGCGGTGGTGGCGCACGCCTTTAATCCCAGCACTCGGGAGGCAGAGGCAGGCGGATCTCTGTGAGTTC
>NC_022014.1:59419844-59421495 GCF_000317375.1 Microtus ochrogaster
CTGGTCTACAAAGGGAGTTCCAGGACAGGCTCCAAAGCCACAGAGAAACCCTGTCTCGAAAAACCAAAAAAAAAAAAAAAGTTTCAATGTTTTAATTGTCTCTCTCTGTGTGTGTGGATGCATGTGAAGGCCACAGGCCAGTGTTGGGCATCTTCCTGCACTTGGATCTCAATGATTCAACTAGGCTGACCAGTAAACTCTGGAATCTTCCTGTCTGTCCTCTCCCCCATGGGTCCTCCTGTCTGTCCTTCCCAGGCATCCTCCTGTCTGCTCTCTCCCTCGGGGATTCCCGTCTGTCCTCCCCTCCCCCTGGGATCCTCCTGTTGGTACCCACTCCAAGGATCCTCCTGTCTGTACCCCCCAGAATCCTATCTGCTCTCTTCCCCAGGAATCCTTTCTGTCCCCACCCCACCCAAGGGATCCTCCTATCTGCCCTCCCCCCCCACCCCAGGGATCCTCCTGTCTGTGCCCCCACCCAGCTCTAGGATTACAAGCACAGCCAGTCCTGGCTTTTCACGTGGGTACTTGGGGATTACACTCAGGTCTTCTCTTTGAGTTGAAAGCATTTTCCAGACCGAGCCATCTTCCTAGCTATTATCATAGCTTACTGAATGCTGGCTACATGCCTGGTTCTACACTCAGGAAATAGAAAATAGGCCAAATATAATCTCTCTTGAAATTTCATATTCCCAAAGAGCAGACAGATGTGAGAGAAACAGTCATGTGTTTCATAGCAACTAACACAAAGCCTGATAAATGCTGCTGGGCAATGTCATCCCGGAAATAGAGCAAATTTATCCAGACTAAGGCGGCATAATATTGCTAGGTGATATATGTCATGGGCCCACTATTGTCTGTGTCTTCACCGTTGACTGATACATTGCACATCATAAGCTGTGTATGTGGTCCACAGTGGGCTGGCAGCTGTGTGCTCCACCAACACCATGCCTTTATAATTTTCCTCCATATCCGTGCCTGACTAAATGAGGACGCCACAGTTCAATGTTTTTATTACATTTTATCTATTATTTGTTTGGTGTGTGTGGTCCCAAGAGTGCTATGGCATGCATGTGGGGGTCAGAGGACCTTATGGAAGTTTTGCGAGTCAGTTCTTTCCTTCCACTATGTGGGTTCAGGGGATTGAACTCAGGTCATCAGGCTTGACAGCAGACACTTGGGCCTTCTGAGCACCTCTGTGGGCCCGATTCTGAAGTTTAGAATGGCTAATGGACTTGTCCAGGTGGTAGCCCAGGCAGAGAGACTGCACAGATCAGTGTCTTGTTTCTTTGTGTCAAGTTCCTTCCTGGAACTCACTCTGTAGACCAGGCTGGCCTTGAATTCACAGAGATCTGCCTGTATCTGCCTCTTGAGTGCTAGGATTAAAGGCGTGCACCACCAGTCCAGGCTTCCAGTAGCGTAGAATAGCAGCTTTCTTGCAAATAGACATTTCTGAGGACATCGGGGCATAAATGTTCTAAGCACTGGTACCCTAGGAGAAATCAGTTAAATCTAGAACGTGCTAGAGAAGAAACTCAGTAACTGGGTATGAGGCACATGCCTGTAACCCCATAGTGCAGGAGGGGGCACATGCCTGTAACCCCAGAGTGCAGGAGAGGGCACACGCCTGTAACCCCATAGTGCAGGAGGGGGC
>NC_022014.1:59421595-59427318 GCF_000317375.1 Microtus ochrogaster
GCAGGAGAGGGCACACGCCTGTAACCCCATAGTGCAGGAGGGGGCACATGCCTGTAACCCCAGAGTGCAGGAGAGGGCACACGCCTGTAACCCCAGTGTGCAGGAGAGGGCACATGCCTGTAACCCCAGTGTGCAGGAGGGGGCACGTGCCTGTAACCCCAGTGTGCAGGAGGGGGCACGTGTCTGTAACCCCAGTGTGCAGGAGACTGAGGCAGGAGGATTGTTGTAGGCTCGTTTGAAGCCAGCCGGGCTGTCAGGAGATTGTGTTTCAGAGAGGGGGGCGGAGACAATAAAGAAAGCCATTGAGTAGAGAGAGTCCTGAGGAAAGAAGAGACAGCACAATCTGTGAGCTAAGGCAGATGGGGAAGGGTCTTCCCACAAGGGGACCAGCATCCAAAAGGAAGAAGGCAGAGATGCCTTCGCACAGAAGAGCGGTTCTAAAGGTTAGGAGAATGGCAGGTAGTGAGTGGGAAGGGTGATGAGTGACGAACAGGTAAACCAGGGTGACAGCCCCTTAGCAGTTGCTATTGGTGCTTGCCAACATCCAAACCCCAGGACTCACCTTTCACCAGCACCGGGTACTCAGGAGTGGTTTTCTCCTTGTTGTTCAGGATCGCGGTGCATTTATACCTCCCCGAGTGGAAGACCCGAGCCTGGGGAATAAAGAAGCTCTCTGTGTGCTCCCTGGAGGAGACATTGTACACCAGCACGTCGTCCTTATAGAACAGCACCAGGTGCTGAGGCCTGACTTTCGAGGTGGTGCTGATATCCACAAGACACTGCAAGGTCAGGTTGTGCCCGTTCGGTACCTCCCAGGAGGGCAGGCTGACCATCTGGATGGTGTTAATGGTGAAAGCTGAAGGCAAAGCAGACATTGTTACCAAGGAAACAGCATCATCCATCCAGAGGCGGACAAATGGACATCCATACCATACACACACACACCAGATACACACACACACACCACACACAAAACCACACCGATGGTACACACATACATCACACATAAACGCACACTACATACACACCAAACAAATACCACACAAAATAAATCTTAAAAAAAAAAGAATTCGGGGGCTGGAGAGATGGCTCAGTGGTTAAGAGCATTGCCTGCTCTTCCAAAGGTCCTGAGTTCAATTCCCAGCAACCACATGGTGGCTCACAACCATCTGTAAAGAGGTCTGGCGCCCTCTTCTGGCCTTCAGGCATACAGACAGAATATTGTATACATAATAAATAAATAAATGAATGAATGAATGAATGAATGAATAAATAAATAAAGAAAGAAAGAATTCATAGCCAGGTAATGGTGGCTTATGCCTTTAATCTCAGCACTCAGGAGGGCAGAGTGAGTTCTAGGACAGTCAGGGCTACACAAAGAAACCCCCTGCCACAAACAAATAAAAAATAATTCATAAGCTGTTGTGACATATATATAGGAGAGTGGCAGAAAGCATGCCGCACAATGTGATACACAGTAGTGGCTTAATAAAGAGTTGACGCTGCATCCTGAAGTCAGATGTGCCCAGGAATGCTCCACCCGCTCCCAGACCTCATGGCACCAGCGTGGTTCTAGCTGTCCCTTCCTTTCTCTCCCCCATTTCCTGCTTCCCTCCTTCACCTCTCTTGTTCATTCTTTCCCTCTCTTCTCCCTCTCTCTTCCTTCTTTTGTCTCTCTCTCTTTTTTTACATTTAAAATGTTTTCTCTAGTAACTGCTTTCAAGACACTGTGGAAGAATATAGACCATATCACACAAAATTAAGGTCCAGTCCTGGGCACATGTGTGGGCTAACATTTATAAACCCCAGCATTTGGAAGACTGAGGCAGGAGAATTGCTCTGAGTTCAAAGTCAGCCCAGGTCCCAGAGTGAGGTGAAGTCTCTAGAGACTTCATCTCAAGTAAGACAAACAAATACATGTGGGAGAGAGAGAGAGGGAGACAGAGAGAGAGAGACAGAGAGACAGAGACAGAGAGACAGACAGAGAGACAGAGAGAGAGACAGAGAGGGAGACAGAGACAGAGAGACAGAGAGAGACAGAGACAGAGAGACAGAGAGAGAGACAGAGAGAGAGAGACAGAGAGACAGACAGAGAGACAGACAGAGAGACAGACAGAGAGACAGACAGAGAGACAGACAGAGAGAACAAGAACACAGTAGGACTCTAGCAAGTTCTAGGCCAGTCTAGGTTACATAGTGAGTTTCAGGCAAGCCAGGGAAATTCTAAAATCTCCAACAAACAAACAAACAAATGAATGTGTTGAGGAAGGGCTGGGGATGCACTTCGGGGTAGGGTGCTGCCTAGCATGTGTAATGGCCTGGGTTCGACCTCTAGAACCACAACAAAAATGTCTATTGAGGCTAGAGTTAGCACTCAGAGAGAGGGTCCAGAGGCCATGGGCTCAGAAAGTTCATTAGGGGGAAAAAAGAAGCAAAAAAAAAAAAAAAAACAAACAAAAAACACACAAACAAAAAACACTCATAGACAGGCAGTGGGGGCACACGCTTTTAATCCCAATACTTGGGAAGCAGAGGCAGGTGGATCTCTGTGAGTTCGAGGCCAGCCTGGTCTACAAAGTGAGTTCCAGGACAGGCTCCAAAGCTACACAGAGAAACTGTCTTGAAAAACAAACAAAATAGTCATTACCCAAAATAGATGTCTTTAAGTAAAACCAATAAAACCCCCTGTGCTGTGGCCAGCTAGTGTTTGCCCTTTAGTGGGTACAGAGGTGTCACCAGATGTGGAAGACTTGAAACCACTTTTCCTTTTTTAATAGTTTTTTGTCTCTAGCTCATACAGCTGAGGATTAGTGAACTTCTGGTCTTCCTGTCTTCACTTCCTAAATCAGTGGTTCTCAACTTTCCAGTTTAAACCTTCCCTTTAATCCAGTTCCTCATGTGGTGATCCCCCAACCATCTCTTCCTTCTCTCTCTCTCTCTCTCTCTCTTTTCTTTTGGTTTTGATTTTTTGAGACAGGTTATCTCTGTAGCTTTGGAGCCCATCCTGGAACTCACTCTGTAGACCAGGTTGGCCTTGAACTCACTCTACAAAAATCTAGTTCCAGGACAGGCTCCAAAGCTGAAACTCTGTCTTGAAAAACCAAAGGAAAAAAAATAATTTAAAGCTGCCCATAGTGGTGGGCTCACACCTGTAGCCCTGCACTAGGAAACTGAGGCAGGAGGTTCCCTGTGAGCTCGGGGCATACACAAGGTGCTGGTTATGCCTCTGGCCTGTTTACACAGAGATAGCTCACCACACATAGGTTGCCACCTTCAAGTCTGGCAGCTGACCAGGTTAAACCCAAAATGTAGGTAGCTAAGAGAAATTTGGAGACTAGAAATGGTGAGGGAAGATATCGGGCACTGTAGGGGTTTGAACACCCCCCCCCCCAAGCTCATAGAGAGTGGCACTATTGGGAGGTGTGGCCTTGTTGGAATAGGTGTGGCTTTTTTGGAGGGTGTGTGTCACTGGAGGTAGGCTTTGAGGTCTCTGAAGCTAGAACCAGGCCTGGTGGCTCACTTTCTCTTCCTGCTGTCTGTGGATCCAGAGGTAGAGCCCTCAGCTACCTCTCCAACATCAGGTCTGCCTGCATGTCACCATATTTACCGTCAAGATGGGAACAGACTAAACCTCTGAACTGTAAGCCACCCCCGGTTAAATGTTTTTCCTTCATAGGAGTTGCTGTGGTCATGGTGTCTCATCAACAGTAGAAACCCTAGCCGGGTGGTGGTGGCACACGCCTTTAATCCCAGCACTCGGGAGGCAGAGGCAGGCGGATGTCTGTGAGTTCGAGACCAGCCTGGTCTACAGAGCTAGTTCCAGGACAGGCTCCAAAGCCACAGAGAAACCCTGTCTCGAAAAACCAAAAAAAAAAAAAAAAAACAAAAACAAACCTCTAAGGCAGGTACAAAGAAGTTATGCCAGCCAGCTAAACAGGGCCCAAAGGCTTAGATAAAGCTCACTAGAAGTTCAGTTCTTACCAGATTCCCTGGTGAGAGGAAAATCTCCATACATAGGTCATGACTACTATGTCCGTCACATAGTAGACTGCATCTCCTTACTGTCCAGGAATCAGTTTTTTTTTTTTTTTTGGGTTTTTTTCGGCTCAGGGTTTTTCTGTAGCTTTGGTGCCTGTCCTGGAACTAGCTCCTGAAGACCAGGCTGGCCTCGAACTCCCAGAGATCCGCCTGCCTCTGCCTCCCGAGTGCTGGGATAGGAATCAGCATTCTTGGACCTCCTTGATATATGGTGACTGAGGCAAGAGCATTGCTTTGAATTTGAGACCAGTCTGGCTACATACTAGATCCTATTCTTAAAAAGGAAGGAAATCAAGAAAGGACAGAGAGAGGCAGTCATCCAGGACCAAGGGAGGCTGCAGCAGCCAGATTTGTCAACACAAGTTGACAGCCGTCTGAGGGACAAGGCATTTCTCTTTATTCCACCCAGTCCATGGTGTTTGCTGTGTCACCCTAAACAGACTAACCCAGATGGAGCTGGTGCATGCCCATAAATGCAGCGTTTAGGGAAGTGAGGCAAGATTATTGCTGTGATTTCAAGTTCCGCTTGAGCTACACAGTAAAACCCTGCCTTGCTGGGGACGTAGCTTAGTTGATAGGATGTTTGCCTAGCGTGTGTGATAAAACCCTGGGTACAAACTCCACCAGTGTATGCTTAAAAAGGAAAGGGCTGGCAAGATGTTTATCGGGTAAACGCACCTGCCACCAAGCCTGGTGACCCGAGTTTGATCCTTGGAACCCACACGGTGGAGAGAGAGACTCCACTCCCCCATCAACTTACCCTCTGACCCTCACAGGTGGGCAATGGCTGCGCTCTTCTCGCTTTTTAATTTTTTTTGCTTTGTTTTGTTTTTCGAGACAGAGTTTCTCTGTGCAACAGTCCTAGCTGTCCTGCAACTAGCTCTTGTAGACCAGGCTGGCCTTAGACTCACAGAGATCCGCCTGCCTCTCCCTCCTGAGTGCTGGGATTAAAGGCGTGTGCCACCACTGCCCAGCTTTTTTTTTTTAAAAAAAGAAGAAACTAAAACCTGTCTCAATACACACACACACACACACACACACACACACACACATGCTTGGCATGATGGTACATACCCTTATTGCCTGCACTCAGGAGGCAGAGGCAGGTGAGTTGGCCAGCCTGGTCTATACAACAAGTTCCATGCCAGCCAGAGCTACATAGTAAGACCCTGCCTAAAACAAGCAAACAACAAACAACTCCCCAAACAAACAAACACCCCCCAAAAACCACAAAATTGCTTATAGAGGGGTAAGAGTATAATTCCACTTGCTTGGCATTGTGAGCCTGGGGTTCAGCCTCCAGCACCAGGAAAAGAGAAAAATACCCAACACAATAGCACCCGGAAGCTGGGATTCCAGAGCTAGACAAAGCTACGCCTCTGGAGCGTTGCTGGCTTGTTTCTAAACTCATAATCCACCAGTGGGTTTTGCTTGTTCCCCCAAATTCAACTGAACTGAGCAGAGTGGAACCTGGCTCGAGTCTCCACAATTGCGAGGTGGAGGGATGAAGTCAGGAGTTCGAGGTCAGTGTGGGCTACTTAGCAAGTCTGAGGCTAACCTGGGCTATATGTTGAGACCCTGTCTCAAAAAAAAAAAAAACCCACAGAAATCAAGGGCTGGACTCAGTGGGTGAAGTTCCAGGCCAGCAGGTGAGACCCTGTTTCAAAAAAGAAAAGAGCGGGGGG
>NC_022014.1:59427418-59431633 GCF_000317375.1 Microtus ochrogaster
GGGATTAACTAACCGGAAGTTTCCACATAGGCCAGCTTCTCATAGAGCCTACTACTGCCCATGCCCTGCTTGCTTCTTCATGAAGGTTTTAGGGTGCATGTTCCGCAGAACAATGTGACCATAAATAAGAAAAAGATGAAACGAAAGTAACTATTCGCAGTAAATTTTCATACACATATAAAAAACAAGAAATTCAAAGACACTTCGGTAAAATATGTAAAATGCAAAATTCTCAGGACGTGACCTCTTTCTGAAACTCTGTCTTGGAAAACCAAAAGAAAGAAAAGGAGAGAGAGAGAAACAAAGAAGCCTATCAGGAATGGAAGAGCCACAGATCACTTCTGCCTTGAACAGGGCAGTCAGTTCCTCTAATCTGTTGTTAGCGCTGGATCCCACTCAGCCCAGGCCGGCCTCCACCTCTGTAGTGAAGGATGACTTTAAAGTTTTAATCCTCCTGCCTCCACCTCCCAAGTGCTGGCTTACAGGCAGGGGTCACCACACCTGGTTTATGAGGTGCTGAGGACTGAACTGGAGCTTTGAGCAGGCAAGCCTTCTACCACTGGAGATACAGAATCAACTTCGGCACCAGGCAGCCTCTCTACCACTGGAGATATAGCATCAATATTGGCTCCAGGCAGCCGCTCTACTGTTGGAGATACAGCATCAATCTTGGAGCCAGGCAAACACTTAGAAAATGGTAGATGGAGTTTATGGGTTCTCTGTTACAGAATAAACAAGAGTTTTAAAGTTTCATCTCTTCTCTACTTCTAGAGATTAATTTCACGAGGAAGGATCTGGAACATCCTAATGTCTAAACCGGGAGGGACGTAACAAGCAGTATACCGCGTGCCTAGCATATTTAAGGTCCTAGGTTCGATTCCAGGACTGACAGGAATAAACAGGTTCCCAGATCTGTTCATACTGATGTGTGGTCTCCATCCCAATTATGGGCTACTGAACGGACAACGTTCTATATAAGTTGCCCACTGGGGCCACCTAGGCCTCAGGCTGGGCTAAAGTACCAAGTATGGAAAGGTAGGCATGTTCTCATCAAAGGTCTGTGTCCATAACCCTTAGGTTGAGTTGAGAGGGTATCATCATCATCATCATCATCATCATCATCATCATCATCATCATCACCATGTTTTTCAAGGCAGGGTTTCTCTGTGTAGCCCTGGCTGTCCTGGAACTTGCTCTGTAGACCAAGCTGGCTTCCAACTCAAATGATCTGCCTGGCTCTGCCTCCCCAAGTGTTGGGATCAAAGGTGTGCACCCTAAGTCTGGCTAATTGGAAGGTTTTGTTTTGTACTCCTGCAGGCTCTTTCTGTGTCTATATGCTGAACACATGCACTCCTTGGGAATTTTCTTTTTTTTTTTTTTTTTTTGATTTTTCAAGACAGAGTTTCTCTATAGTTTTTGGAGCCTGTCCCGGAACTAGCTCTTGTAGACCAGGCTGGCCTCTGCCTCCCAAGTGCTGGGATTAAAGCTGTGCGCCACCACCGCCCTTCCCAAGGAAATTTTTTTTCTTGGTGCTGGAGAATCAAAGCTTTGAACGCTAGGCAAGCACTCTGGCACTGAGCCACGTTTCACCCAACCTCACCTCACTCCCCTACCTCCGCGTTTTTACCTTGGACAATGACTGAGGCAGGGAGCTCAGTACTAAAAGGATAATGCCTTATTTCCTCCTTCACATTGTTTATAGCCAGCACCACAGGGGCCTCTCCAGACAAGCACTGTCCCTCCTTCCCCCCCCTCCTCTCGCTCACACACACACACACACACACACACACACACACACACACACACACACACACACAATATACATGCTCTTCCAGAGGTCCTGAGTTCAATTCCCAGCAACCACATGGTGGCTCACAACCTCGTGTGCAGATATATATACACAGCACTCATATACATAAAGTATAAATAAAGTTTTAAAATTTTTTTATCATGCGTATGAATGTATGCCTGTGTATGGATTTATGTGCATTAATGTAATGTCCAAGGAGGCTAAAGGGGATATCAGGTCCCCTGGAACTGGCTATACAGACAGCTGCAAACTTTCCAACACAAGTGCTAGGAACCAAAATCCTGTCTTCTTCAAAAAGCAATTAGAACTCTTAACTATTCCTTTAATCCCAGCACTTGGGAGGCAGAGGCACACGGATCTCTGTGAGTTCGAGACCAGCCTGGTCTACAGAGCTAGTGCCAGGACAGGCTCCAAAACCACAGAGAAACCCTGTCTCGAAAAACCAAAAAAAAAAAAAAAAAAAAAAAAGAACTCTTAACTATTGAGCCGCCTCTCTCTCTCTTCGGGTGATTAAGGCTGGGTTAATCTCCCTGAATCTCCAGGAACTGCTTCAATTGCTAGGAGTGCCTCCCGTCTGGGAAATCTGTCTTACCTAGGACAGGGAAAGAGTTAATTATCGCCCTTAAGGAGATAAGAAACGTTTCCCTCTGAGAAGTCTCCTGCCTTGGGGCAGCTGCTTAGACCCTCTTTGTGGGCAGAGTCCCAACATTTGGCCTCTTCTGTTTCCTTTTCTCCCAGTGCTGAGCAAAGTCTGGGAGTGTTTCCCAGAATGCCCTGAGCTTTCTCACCCAGGCTCTGAAGTCCCCCTCGTTTGCTTGCCCCACCCCAACTGCAAGAGGCCTGGCTTTCTCTTCTCCCTTTCCCTGAACTTTTATAGCTCTGCCACTGTTGGTTTTCTTTCTTTCAAAAGCTGATAAAACTGCCCACAAGCTTTAAAAACATAAAACATCCAGAGCTGGGCATAGCGGTGGCTAGACAGAAAGGACCTGTCTCAAAAAAAAAGAAAGAAAAGTTCAAAGCAAATTCAACTAAAGCTCCAAGTGTGGCTTTTTTTGGAGACAGGGACTCACTCTGTATCCCTGGCTGGCATGGGACTCCCTCTTTAGACCAGGCTTGGATTCACAGAGGTCTGTCGACCTGTCTCTGCCTCCCAAATGCTGGGATTAAGGTGTGGACCAGCATGCTTGGCAAGTGTGGCTTTTGTAGTGAGGCTGGTGTCTACCATCGTGGCTGAGTTCTCTAGCGCACACCCACTTGTGCAAGGCTCACCCCACTCACTGGAAGGAACATTATGTTGCTAGCGAGCAGGAACGCTGCAGGATGGAAGACCGGGAAACGCTGCAGAAAGCTTAGGGAACCAGGTACAGTGATACCCACTTCTGTCTAATCCTAGCACTCAGGAGGCAGATTTAGAGGACAGCCAGGAGGCCAGTCTGGCCTACAGTTCCAGAAGACTTTATGCTTTCTTCTGGCCTCCATGGGCACTTCAGGCACATGCTTCACATGTGAGGGAAAATGCCCATACACATTAAAAAAATGTAAAAATAATAATAAAATAAAAATAGGGCTATTGAGATAACTCAGCAAAGGTTATTTATTGCCGTTCCTGATTGACTGAGTGAGTCTGGGGATCTCTAGGACCCACGTGGTAGGAAAGAATTAACTCCTGCAAGTTGACCTCTGACCTCTACAAGCACATCAGAGAGCGCACACACATGCACACACAAACACATACACACACACCTTAAAAAGTACTAAAAAATGAAAAAGAAAGAAAAGAAAAATTTTCAGAATGAGCCCAGCCCAAGCCCTCACCCTAACAGACAACATGGGCACAACAAAATGTTCACAGCATCATGGCAACCAACCTGCTCTAGCCAGCATTCAAAAACGACCCCTTGTCCCTGCTTGCCACACACACCTCCTGCTTTATACCAGGGCTACCTATGTGACTCCTTCTGAGGTCATAGAGATATGTGCAGCTTCCATTTAGACAAGTTCGCCCCTTCAGGACCTTGGCACTGGGCTAGGCCAGCTGCCATGTCCCACAGGAGCAGCTTAGAGGATGGGATGTCTCACCGGATGGAGAACTGGGTCCTTCAGTGCACAGCCATGAGTGAGCTCAGAAGCAGGTAGCCCAGGCTCAGTCAGGCCTTTGGGAAATAACTTTGACCTTGACCAAAAGTTTGTCGATCATCACGTTAAGACCCAGAGTCGTTACCCCAAGACTGGGCAACTTTCAGGCACTGAGTCTTGGGATAATTTACGTTTGCTTTCAAAACATGTCTATCTGGGCCGGGCGGTGGTGGTGCACGCCTTTAATCCCAGCACTCGGGAGGCAAAGGCAGGCGGATCTCTGTGAGTTCGAGACCAGCCTGGTCTACAGAGCTAGTTCCAGGACAGGC
>NC_022014.1:59431733-59443754 GCF_000317375.1 Microtus ochrogaster
TGTTTATTGGAAGACTATCTCGCTGGGTAGTTCAGGCTAGCCTCAAACTCTTCGTAACCTACCTTAGCTTCCCAAGTAATGGGACGACATGTGAGCCATCCCACCCCTCTCCCAGCCCCCTTTTGATGTTCTGTTAACAGAGTGGCCCAGTTTGGCTGGGCTCTCCCCCCTGTGATCTTGGTAACCCTAGAATGTGCAACCCCCCAGATCCACCTTCCCAATAACTATGACAACAGTACTGTGCCCGCAGGCCTCACATGGGAGGTAATTTTATTTTATTGTTTGTTTGTCTGTTTGTTTGAGGCAGGGTTTTGTGTGTAGCCTTGGCTGCCTGGAACAAACAGTTCTGTAAACCAGTGGCTAGAGCCCACTTTGACCAAGGATTAGCTTGAGTTTTAAATTTTATGATCTTTCCGTCTCTAACAGGCATGCATCACCCTGTGTGGTCTAGGCAGTGCTGGGGGTCAAAGCTAGAACTCACTGCACGCCAGACGAATGCTAAGGAATATCCCTGGTCTTGTTGATCGGTCTTTGGGGTTTTGTTGTTGTTTGTTTGTTTGGTTTGGTTTTTCAAGACAGGGTTTCTCTGTGTAACAGCCCTAGCTGTTCTGGAACTTGTTCTGTAGACCAGGCTGGCCTCAAACTCACAGAGCTCCACCTGCCTCTGCCTCCCAAGGGCTGGGATTAAAGACGTGCACCACCACCACCTTTGGTTTTGTTTTGCAAAAGCCAAAATCAAGCAAACAAAAAATAAGGCAGTAGCCAATCTTGAGAATTCTCCATGTCTGTAAAACAGAAATCCTGTTCCCCGAGCAGAAACACACTGGACTGCTGCCCGGAGTCTAACTGGCATGGCCTGAGGTGCTTGGCTCTGGGAGGCACACGTGACATCAGCGATGCCCATAGAACTCCTGTTATGCACAAATGTATTTTTCTGGGGGGGCCTCTCCTTCCATTCCCCTCAATAAGCCTCAAACTGCTCAAAACTGCTGTGGAAAGCAGGGGTCACAGGGATCAAAACAGCCTAAAGAGATCTGAGAGAGAAGGGTGATGAAAAGAAAGCAGAGTAACAAAGTCTTCACAATGCCAAGTCAGGCGGTAGTGGCGCGCCTTTAATCCCAGCACTCGGAGGCAAAGGCAGGTAGATCTCTGTGAGTTCAAGGCCAGCCTGGTCTACAGAGTTCCAGGATAGCCAAGGCTACACGGGGAAATCCTGTCTCAAAAACCAACAACTAAAAGACACAATGCCAAACACTAAAACGATGGAGACCCCTTCCCAAATCAAGTCCCCTTAACAAGATGAGTCCCACCGCCACCCCCAACCAGCCACCTGGTTCTCAACCTGGAAATGACTCAGAGCTGGAGGGGAGGAGGAGGAGGCACTGCCCACCGTTGTCAGGAAAATTACAAAGCTCCTGGACACGTGGAGTCCCTGAGGAAACGTCTGTGTTATCAGAGAACATGCTGACCCATCTGCCCATGGCATTCTCAAGTAGCTCCAAGTTCATGTCAAGTTCCCAGTCATGTGACATTTATCGTACACCTGTGCCAGGCTCTGGGCATCTGAGGAAAATAAGACATGACCGATGTCTGAGACACTGTAGGCTGGTGGATAGTTGGCTAGAGTTCAGTCATGTGATATAAAGAGGGAGGGTTTGCTCAAGACAGCACAAGGATACGTGCGGTGTGCAGGACAGGCCCCCAGGGATTTTGTCTGCTGGGCCACAGGCAGGCCAGCTGTGGGGCTTCCAGAACAACATGTACCAGGGTACAGGGGCATGAGAAACCCTTGTGTTCCGGACATGACAGTTCTAGGAGGGAAGCAGAATGTGGGGAAGAGGGATTGGGTGGGTCAGGATGGAGGAGCAGGATGGATGAGGGTTCTAGAAAGATCACCGAGGCCTCAGACTCCAGGGCAGTAAGCAACCTGGGGTGGTTCAGAAGGAAGTGGCTGAGGCAGGGCAGGCAGATGGGGCTGAATTAGAGGTGTACAAGACTGTCAAGGCAAACAAAGAGCTTCATTTCTAGAGTGATAAAATATTCTAGAACTAGCCAGGCGATGGTGGCGCACACCTTTAATCCAAGCTCTCGGGAAGCAGAGACAGGAAGATCTCTGTGAGTTCCAGGACAGCCTGGTCTACATAGCAAGTCCCAGGTCAGCCAGGGCTATCTAGCGAGACCCTGGCTCAAAAAAAAAAAAAATAAATGACAATGTAAAGAATAAATATTAGATTACTTATATTTTACCGCATTTTTAATGCCTAATTTGGTTGAATATAGACAAGTAGAAGTCAGGTTCTTGGTTCTAGAGATTGCCAGGTAAAAGCTGAGAGAGGAGACAAAACCTTGGCACTGAGGGAAACCATGAAGGCCTGGCATGCTGAGGAGGGAGACTGGCTATGGAGAAACTGTTACTAGGAGCTCCAGAGGCGTGGGGGTGGGGTGGTATCTAGATTCAGACCCAGGTCAGAGCTGGGGTCTCTCCTGGGGGTGAGGAAGGAGGGCTTACTAAGAAAGAGAAAATGCCAGGAAGGAAATCCTAGGTCAGAGAAGCCGAATTCTGGGTGTGATCTTTAGTCAAGGGTAGCAAAAGTTCTGGGATGAGTAGACATGGCATCAGGAGGGCTTTGGTGAGTCTTTAGGGAGCAGAGATTGTCGGCAGGGAGGCCATGACAGGAGAAAGCAGAGACAAGCCATTCTAAACCGGCCTCGAAGTTCCACGAAGAATGATAGTAACTGGGGGTGGGTAGTTTGTATGTGATTGTTTTTCTCTGTAGAAACAATAGCCATCAGCTGGGTTTGCCTATGCAGAGAAAGGAACGGGAAGTAAAGCAGAGACTTTTAAAGGAGACCGGAATAAATGTATCAGTGAGGTCGTTATGGGAGGGAGGGGATGGGCTCAGGCACAGGTGGCCCAGCAGGGGCCCTGGACCAGCCTGCAGAACGGGAGAAAAGGCAGCAGGATGGGTGGGGAAGCAGATTAGCCAGCAACCAGGGCTGGGCGGGAAGTTCAGGGAGTTCCCTCCAGGCCGCTGTTTTCTAGATGAAGATGGAGCTGAAGTCATCCCCTAAAATGAACAGAGGCAGGCTGTGGTGAGGCGAGAGTCAGAGATGGCCCAGGGGTCTAAGACAGAAGGAGGGACGAGAGTCACGTCGTTGGCTGGGACCTGACTGGCGGACTGGGCGACATGGAATAAACTAGTAAGACATGCGTTTCACATGGTGGCCTGGGAGGTGGAGCCTGGCTTCCTTACCCCAGTGTTGTTCCTTCCTATCTGAGGGGTCAGCCCAGGAGATCTCTTTCCACAACCTTCCTTGGAGGGATAAAGAACCTTCTCTGGGAATCCAAGAAAGGGACTGGCTGGTGTAAACTTTGACTCTTAATGTTCCCCATAAGGTTGTACAGTTACGACCTCCTAACTTTTGTCCGGATCTTTTTTTTTTTGGTTTTTCGAGACAAGGTTTCTCTGTGGCTTTGGAGCTTGTCCTGGAACTAGCTCTGTAGACCAGGCTGGTCTCGAACTCACAGAGATCCGCCTGCCTCTGCCTCCCGAGTGCTGGGATTAAAGGTGTGCGCCACCACCGCCCGGCTTTTTGTCCGGATCTTTGCTGTGTGTTGAGTCTTACTGACACCCTCTTGGGTGGACCCTCTTCTAGTCGCTGCCCTTTCTACATTGTCCCTTTCGTCAACTCCAAGAGAAATCTGCTCACTAAACCCTTACAAGCAGTTCAAGCGAGCTCCATCCAACTCGTCCCTCTTCTTGCCACACTGCACACTGTCTTGGGTACTCAGAACTAGGACAGTCAGACTGAAGTCCTTTCTGCATGAGTTAACCTTGCTGTCTCAACAGTTCTCAAACACCTAAGAGAAAATTCAGATCAGCTTAACAGCCTTCAGGACCAACTCTATTTAGTGCTCTGCAACCAAACTTGGTGATGGCGGTGGATGGGGTGTGTGCCCCCCTCCAAGAATGATGCTGCTTCCCCACCAACAAAGCCCAGATGGTTTGAGATGGGACCCAAAGACACAGGTACCATGCAAAAATTCAGCCATACCTCTTCTCCTAGATACAGGCTTTTATGTCTTCCCCACTCTGGCGCTTCTCCCAGTCAAAACTCCTCCTTGTTATCCCCTCCCAGTTCTTATTTTACCCCTGAACCTCCCCCTCTAACGAAACAAGTGTTTCTACGTGAACCCCCCACCCCCCAACCCCGTAGCTCTGAACCTACAACAAGCAATAGAGCCCCAACAGGTACAGCACAGCCAACTGACCAATCAGGCTAAGGAACACCTGATCTTGGCACAACAAATCACAGTCACCTTATGAAATCAAATCCCCTGCTGCAGTGGTCCCCCAAAGCCAGAGGCCCAGTCTTCAGTAATGATGGCCAAAAGGGAGGCACCTGTGCCTACCCAAGGGACGAGGAGCTGCTTTTATGCAAACCAGCATGGCCTAGTGCGGGGAAAACGCTGAACAATTCTTAGAAAGAATCAAACATGGGGAAAAGATAGGCAATATTCTCTGGAAGATTACCCGGACTGCTTGGGGGCCGTGGGCCACCCCTTGGCAGATCCAATCTTTACGATTGTACTTAACTTTATCTTCTGTCCCTGCCTTTCCAGTTCTCACCAAGTTCCTCCAACAAAGACTTTGAAAGCTTTCACCTCCCAGAGGGTCACTCGATTCTCCACGGTCCGCACTATCAGACCCTATGTCATGGGAGGGACTTAACACGCTCCATTCACCACTGAGACCATCACCACCCTCCAACTGGAAGACACCCCCCCCCCTCCAGCCCCTCTCTCTTCTTCTTCTCACCCTCCCAGAGTTGAGCTATACAGCATAATAGCTTCAGGTCATGAGAAATTGAGTCAGGCTGTACTGAGCAATAAAGAATGGCTCAGCCTCTAGCCTGCCCTTTTCACTTCGCCTGCAGAAACAATATGTCTGGGTATCAAAAAGTACCCACTCTGCTTCCAGTCCAACCACACACACACACACACACACACACACACACACACACACAAAAGTCGCTGTAACTGCCTGGTAGCTACACACACACACACACTCTCTCTCTCTCTCTCTCTCTCTCTCTCTCTCTCTACCTTCTAAGAATGCTCAGCCTTCACTGCTCAGAAAGGTTGTGGCCCCTAGCTGTTCCAATAAAGCACTCTCAGCCTGTTACCCTCCATCTGCCTCCTTTTTCTTGTAACTGGTGTCGTCTGAAGCAGAGAAAGAGGTGAGAGAGTAGTGGGTACCACGGAAAACAGGTTATGGGATCTTGAAATGCAAAACCCTCTAGGGTTAGCAGAGCAGAATCCAGACAGGACACGGGGGAAGGCTGGGGTGTAGTTCAGTTGGTAGAGTGTTTGCCCAACACTCTTAAAGCCCTTGGTTTGCTCCCCAGCATGGCACAAACCTGGTGTGATGTGTGCCTGTAATCTCAGTCCTTGGAAGACAAAAGCGAGAGGACCAGAAACTCAGTGTCATTCTCAGCTACATACTGAGTTTGAGGTACATGACACCCTGTGTGTGAAAGAGAGACAGAGAAACAGGGGGACATGGCTGGGATGGGGAGTAGATGGGAGAGAGAAGCTTAAATTATAAAGGTGGGTAGGACTGAACACCCCTGTCATTCACTAACCCCTGAAGACAGGACAAGCAAGTCACCTCCTCTACTTTAGTCTCAACTTTACCCTACTCCTTGCCACAGCAACTGTGGACCATTCCATCTTATATCAACGGGGAAGGGCCCAAGAAACAAAGCAAACCAGGACTTAAAAGAGATGAGTGACATTCAGGGGCGGTGCTACACAACTGTGACTCCAGCACTAGGGAGACTGAGGCAGCAGGATTTAGAGTTCAAAGGCAGCTTGAGCTATACAGTGAGTTCAAGACTACTTTCGGCCACACTGTGAGACTCCTGGCTTAAACCAGACTGTGCAAAGAAAAGCAAAAGATAAACTCCAGACAGAATGACATCTGGATTTTAGGTACTGGAGATCAGATCGTAGTGCTGACAAACCCTGGCTTTCCGGGCTGAATCACATCTTCCGGAAGCTCAGAGATAGCATCCTTAAATGGAGATGGCTTGAAGGAACACACAGTCTACCTCCATGAGTTGCCAAGGAAGTTAGATGCTTAAGGAAATGCAGACTAACCAGAGACTCATGGGCCACAGCTCCATCCTTGGTTCAACTCAGCCCTATCGTGTGCAGCTGTGTCAGCTCAAAAGAGCTATAGGGGTGAGCCTGTAACCCAGGGTTCCCTATTCCCCCATTAAAGTGACTTTTTTTTTTTGTTTTTTGTTTTTGGTTTTTTTTTTTTTTTTTAGTTTTTTCGACACAGGGTTTCTCTGTGGTTTTGGAGCCTGTCCTGGAACTCCCTTTGTAGACCAGGCTGGTCTCGAACTCACAGAGATCCGCCTGTCTCTGCCTCCCAAGTGCTGGGATTAAAGGCGTGCGCCACCACCGCCCGGCTCTTTCAGCCATTTTAGATTCCTGTCACTTTTGACTGACACAGAATGTAACCTGTGGCCTTTTTCCTGGCCCACAGCTGAGCCCCTTGCTTCAGAGGCCCACACTAAGCAAAGTAAAACTTCTTATCTGAGATTTCAGAGGTTCCGGATCAGCTCTCAAGTGGATAATGGGGCTAATTTTAAGACAGAACCCTTCCCTGCGTGTAGGCTCAGAAGATCTGAGGTGGAAATGGAGCTTCCCAGGTGGGTAGAAAAGGAGATCAGGCTCTTCTTTTACTCTCCCAGGACAAAGGGAGTCCTAATATTCAGTTACAATTGGTTCCTTCTGTGGCGAGTCAGCTGGGTTCCATTGTAAATCAGAACAATCGAAAGACTTGGTGTGTGTGTTTAGTTTTTGGTTTAGAGGAGTTGGTTTTGTGTTGTTTCAGACAAGATCTCATGAGGCCTGGACTTTCCTCAAACTTGTTATATAACTCAAGCTGGCCTTGACTATTGATCCTTCAGATGTCTGCCCCCCAAGTGCTGGGATCACAGGCACAAAACCCAACTGAGCTGGGCGGTGGTGGCACATGCCTTTAATCCCAGCACTCAGGAGGCAGAGGCAGGCGGATCTCTCTGAGTTCGAGGCCAGCCTGGTCTGCAAGAGCTAGTTCCAGGACAGGAACCAAAAAGCTACGGAGAAACCGTCTCGAAAAAATAAAAAAAAAAAAAAATAAAAAAAAAAAAACAACCGAATAAAGAGGAGTTTGAAAGTAAACATGGAGATGTAGTGTGATGTAAAAACAAATAGTTTAGGGTAGAAAGACTCCAAGTAAATGAGGGATCCCTGGATCTTTTTAAAAATCATCTCCCAAATTCCAACAAACAGCAACCCACCAAGATCTAAGGCTGCGCTCTGGAACGAGCTCCTATAACCAAGTTTCTAAAACACACTCTCGGAATCTTATAACACGTTTTTGTTCTAAAAGCCTTTTTTTTAAAAAAAAAAAATGCCAAAATGGAGTCTACTTTGGTTTTCCCTTGGAATATGTTTCTCGGTCTACCCATACCAACCCTAAGCAGTCTGACATGAGCTAAGAATCTCAGAAACAACACCAAGAAGGAAGCCACGTAAAAACATCAGGACTTACAGTTTTCCTGCGCCTGGAGGCTTGAATCTGGAAAAGACAGGGGAAAAAAGAAAACATCTGTTGATTTCACTAACCCCAGACCAAAGTCTTACAGAACTGAAGTAGAAGTAGGTTAAAAACTCACACAGCAGCAGTGTGAGCAGGACCACCGGGCGCATCTTGCTGACTGAGGTCCACCTCAGCTGCATCCTGAGAGGAAGACTCTTGTGGGCGTGCAGTTAGTTTTGCCTTCTGGCCATGCCTCAGATGCAGAATTCTCTTCCCGGTCACAGACCAGAAACCTGCTCTGTGAAAAGCAGAAACTATTCTGAGGGCTTCTCCAGGAGTCCAGAGAGAGACCAGCTCTGGCACTTGTCAGGTAATGGTGGCCATAGCTGGAAACCAAGAACAATGAGGTCTGGGCTGGCCTGATATCTCCTCAGGAAATGACTGGTCTTCCGGAGGGACCACGGAATCCAGTGGCTTTGTCTAGAAGGGGAGAAAACAACAAAAAGCCAGAAGTGACTTTTGCCTCAGAGTTCTTGAGCCTCTTGCCTCCTCTGGGTTTGGGGACTCCTTTCCCCGACAAGGTGAGGGGTTCTTATTTCCCTCCCTTCGTCTTCTACCCAAGGTGCTTTTTTGGGACACCCTGTAAGGCCTGCCTTTCCGGTGGGCTCCCCAAGGGGCCTGCGTCCACACAGTGTAAATCTGGGCCTCCTGTCCTTCCATGGCTGGCTTTGCCGACAATATGCTGTGTTTGTGAGGAGCACTGCCCCCCGGGCATCGGAGCTGGGAATTCAGTAGGAACAGGGACTTTCTTTAGTTTCAGCAGTGGGCTCTAATTATTGACTTAGGCACCAAAGGAGCCCCCTTTGACCATACATAGGTGTACGTATGTGTATGTAGTCCATACTAGATCACAGGAAAGTTTCTCTTCCCCTACCCCCAACCTTTTTTGTCTGTTGTTTGTTTGGTTAGTTTTTTAAAAATAACATTTATTTGTGCGCGTGGGAGTGGAGTGGAACAGACGTGTGCCACTGTCTTTGGGGTAGGGTGGGGGTGGGGTCAGAGGCCAGCCTGTAGGAATTCTCTCCTTCCACCATGAGGGTCTCAGGCTCAAACTCCCATCAAATGTAGAGCATCAGGCTTGACACAGAACCATCCTGCCCCCTCTACTTATGTATCTTCATGAGAGTATGAATATGTGAGTTGGGGGAGGGGCGTCTGTGTGCCCCTGTGTGTCTGGATGCCAGGGCGAGGATTAGGTCCTCCAGAGCTGATACTGCTTAGCAATTGGGATCTGAACTCCAGTCCTCATGATTGCCCAGCCATCTCTCCAGCTCCAGCTCACCGCTTCTCCCTCCTCCCTACACCCTCTCCTTCCCAAGGCTCCAGGGATGCCAAGGTGCTCTAACATTCCCTATTCCCTTTTCTCATTCCTTCCTTTATTCTGATGCAGGGGCTGGCTAAATGGCCCAAGGCTACCTTTGAACACAATCCACCCATCACAGACAAATAGTGCAGCCTTGTCTCCTAGGGAATGTTCTAGACTATAAATCGGTTTCTTTCATTTTGATGTTTGAAATGTAGTTACACTCTCTGGGGAAAAGCAGACACTAAACCTCCATTACCCATCATTACCCAACCCTTGTTGAAATCCCCCCACTTCCTCCCCTGCCCTAGGCTTTGGTTGCTGAAATGTAAACTCCCAGAATGTATCACGTGCCTTTCCCATTGCTCTTTGCTCTCTGAAGCATCCCTTCCCCTCTTCTTTGCAAACTCCCTCCATGCCCCTTCCCCTCCCTCATCTTCTCAACAGTCTGTTCTCAAGTAGACTGACAACTCCATGCTCGCAGGGGAAGTGACTCCTACTTAGTAGTAGACCAAGGAGCTTTAGTCAGGGCCAGAGAGATGGCTCAGTGGTTAAAAGCATTTCTGCTCCTCTGGAGAACCACAGCTTCGTTCCCACCACCCACATCAGATATCACATACTGCCTGTAACTCTAGCCATGGGGGAGCAAGTAAAAAGCTGCCTGGGATTCACACCTTTAATCTCAGTACTCCAGAGACAGAGGCAGGCAGATCTTTGGGTTCAAGGCCATTCTGGTCTACAGAGCAAGTTCCAGGACAGAACAGAGAGATCCTGTTTAGAAAAAAATGATAATAATAATAAAAACATTAGAGACTAAAGCTGTAACTCAGCTGGTAGAGTGCTGGCCCGGCATTCAGAAGTCTGGGGTTCAGTGTTCAGAATCACACAAATCAGGTGTGGTGGGGCGTGTCTGTAATTCCACTTGGGAGATGGCAGCAAGAGGATCAGAGGTTAGAGGTCATTCTTGGCTACATCGTGAGTTTAAGGACAGACTGGACGTCAAAGGACCCTGTCTCAAACAAATGAAAACTCAAGAGTCAAGTATAGTGGCGCACATTTAATTCCAAGATTCTGGGAGCAGAGGCACACAGACAAATCTCTGTGAGCTCAAGGCCATGTTGGAGTTCCAGACAGAACCACATTGTGAGATTCTGTCTGAAAACAATACAAAAACAACAACAAAATCCCAGGGAGCATTAGTCTGACGTTTGTCTCAGCTAGTGATGGGAATTACCTTATTGTCAGAATTGGATGATCTGTGCCCTGACGGTGCCCGCCCCTTCCTTCCTTCCTTCCTTCCTTCCTTCCTTCCTTCCTTCCTTCTCTGCTTTAGGAACAGGATCTCCTGTTGCTTTGACTGGCCTTGAACTCACTATGTGGAAAACTCCTTGCTCCCCAACTCTGCTGCTTCCATCCAGCAAGAGCCAAAAAGTGATGGCTTCCATCTAGAAAACCATTCCCTGCTCTGACCTATTTGATAAGAGCAGTCAAAGAGCGTTGGGCATGTAACCCTTCCCTCCCTCCCCCTCCCTTTTTTGCTTTTCTCCCTTCTCTCTCTTTCTGTTTGTCTGTTGTTGAGCTGCTGTAGCCAGCACAGCCTGGATTGAGACACGGAGGCTTCTTTTCAGGTGGAAGAACAGCAACCTTTATTTTGCCCAGCAACCTTTTATACCTCTTCTCCTTCTGTACATCCTTGTCAATTACAGACCACAAGGAAGTTCTGCTGTTAGTCAGGGGGAGTGAGGGCAGCTGGATCACAACTCCCCCCATTTTATTTTAGAATACCTTGCCTGTCATGGGGAATAGCCCTCTAATATTCCCTGTCTTAGGTAGCATCCTGCCCCCAAGTATTGCTCATCCGTGGCTACCCAGACACATAGCCCTAAACCAAGTATCCCCAGGACTGACAGTGCCAAGGAGCCAGACCAGTGCTGCAACCATCTAGCATGCACTAACTGGGTGGTAAAATTAACAAAAGCAGCATTCCAAACCCCTCTCATATGACAGCTGAGTTCCATAACAGTAGCAGAAGCATGCAATACAGTGCCATGAGTAACACACATAGCATGATTAACTGTTGAAAAGTCCAAAGATAGTCCACTTGCTCCTGAACCAGAGCTACTTGTTGGTTCAAGGTCAATATGCCCAATTGATTATGTCCATTAAGATTATTTTGAATGTCCAAAGCATCGCTGACTCTTTCAGCCTGCTGGTTGACAGTCTCAGCCGTCTGCACAGTCTGTGAGTGAGCAAGTCCGGCAGCAGTAGCTGTGGTGGCAAAGCTCTGCTCCGGCTGCCTTGTGGCCTCAGCCCCACTCACTCTGGATCCAAACTGCTGCATGGAGTGGAGCAGAACTCGGGGAAGCAGGCTCGCTGCTCCTGCTCCAGAACCATTGAAGGGGCCCCACTTTAACAATCTTTTAGGGAGTTTGGGCATTGTCAACCTGTCTGGCTACTTCCTGCTGAGCGTGTGTGTGTGTGTGTGTGTGTGTGTGTGTGTGTGTGTGTGTGTGTGCGCGCGCGCTGCATTCTTGGGGGTATTTTACATAAACATTTCAGGGGTCTCGGTAATCCAAACCACATAAATTTGCAATGAATCCACAGGTTCTCATCCTCTGTGGAGACAAAAGCAGAAACTCTTTTCCAAAGCATCAAATCCTTAGGCCTGTATTTTAAGGTCAAAATCAACTGCTAACTTTCTTAGCAGTTCCCAGATTAAATGTCTTTCTCCAGTCCAGAACACAAAAGACAATACAATCAACACAATAACATATACCTCTACACATTCTATCTTTTGAGGCCCTCAATTCACCTTCCTGCCTCCTTTTTATTTCTTTCCTACTGGCCAATCTTCCAGAGGGCATCCCTCAGAGCATCTCTGGGGATGAAGACACACATACTCCTTTTAATCTGACTTGGCTTGTTCCCAGTCTGGAATATTTAAACCCCCTCCTGTACAAATCTTTGGCTGCCGGGCGGTGGTGGCGCACGCCTTTAATCCCAGCACTCGGGAGGCAGAGGCAGGCGGATCTCTGTGAGTTCGAGACCAGCCTGGTCTAC
>NC_022014.1:59444499-59464052 GCF_000317375.1 Microtus ochrogaster
TGTAGACCAGGCTGGTCTCGAACTCACAGAGATCCGCCTGCCTCTGCCTCCCGAGTGCTGGGATTAAAGGTGTGCGCCACCACTGCCCAGCTACAACAGAGTTTTTGTTATTATTTTGAGACAAGTCCTCAATCTCGCTCAGGGTCATCTCTATTATGTAGCTCTGGCTGTCCTGGAACTCCCTATGTAGACTAAGCTGGCCTCAAACTCACAGAGATCCGCCTGCCTCTGCCTCCTGAGTGCTGGGATTAAAGGCGTGTGCCACCATGAGTGCCACCGTGACTAGCTGAGGCCTCATTTTAAAAATAACAAATTGAGCCGGGCGGTGGTGGCACACGCCTTTAATCCCAGCACTCGGGAGGCAGAGGCAGGCGGATCTCTGTGAGTTCGAGACGAGACCAGCCTGGTCTACAAGAGCTAGTTCCAGGACAGGCTCCAAAACCATAGAGAAACTCTGTCTCGAAAAACCAAAACAAAAACAAAAACAAAAACAAAACAAGTTGAAGCTGCAGAGAGGGCTCAGAACTAAGCCCTAAGAGTTCAGAGGCTAAGAACTCTTGCAGAGGACCCGAGTTTGATTCCGAGCACCTATCTGGTGGTTTACAACCGGGAGTTGACATCCTCTCTGACCTCTGAGGTCACCAGACGCACATACATACAGACAGGCAAGATACTACACATTAAAAATAAAAAAATTAAAAGCAATAAATTAAGGGCCAGAGAGGTAGCGAGCAGAAATCCTTGCCACCAAGTCAAGATAGCCTGAGTTTTAGTACCGGGATCCACACAACAGAAGGGGAGAATCGACCCCAACAAGCTGTCCCCTGGTATCCACACTGAAAAGTTTCTGCATCCCATAAGCCTCTCCACCGGCGCAGCAATCCAAATCAGACCAAATCAAACCGAATTAGAAAAGGCCAAGTTTAATAGGTAAAATGCTTCTGGATGATCTTCTGGACCCCCAGAGAGGAGACAGGGAAGAGAGACAGAAAAACCACATCTGTTTTCTGGGGGGCAGTTTAAATTCCCTGGGGAGTGGTCTTGAGCATGTCTGGGGGAGAGGTCAGTATTAGGTGGACTTTCTGGGATGTGGCTGGGTTTGGAGAGAGATGGAGGAGGGGCTTAGGGCAGAGCTTCCACCAGAACGCAGACAAGCACTGTGATGTGCCTGTCCTCTCCCACAATAAACTAATAAAATTTGGAATCTATTGGTTGATCGGGTTGCTCTTTGTGTGTGGTCTTTTTTCATTTTCTTCTTTGCCTTCCCTGTTCTCAGTGAAATTCTTGTTGGGAAGGTGGGCAGGGAAGGTCGCCTACAACTGTTGACCCCTACGATGAACGAGAGTCCTCGATGTGCCAACCATACAGCATACAGGACCAGATTCCTTCAGGACCCTATTCCTCCACGGGCTCTTCCTCCTCCTCCTCCTCCTCCTCCTCCTCCCTCTCCTCCCCAAATTCACCTGTGTGCTGTGCTCCTGCCTGCAGGTGGCGCAGGTCAAAGTCACACCTAGAAAGCTGCCCACTGGCCTACACGTCTGGAAATAGCGTTTCCGAGCAGCTGCAGCAGGCTGGGGGAGAGGGGGACAAGGCAGGCGGCAGACCCCTTCTGCAGGCAGCAGGCCAGGCAGGCTTCCACCCCTTTCTAGGCTGTGGTGACAATAAGCATGACTCATAGCCATGTGCCCCCAACCTGTTTCCAAGGCTCAGACGAACCTTGGAAAGTGAACGGAAGACAAATCTGCTGGCATCGGGCACGCCCTAGCCAGGGTATAAACCGGCAAGAGTGTGCAGGCCAGAGAGTTCTAGCCTCTGCTCTGGGGTTTGAGGACTTCAATGTTTTGAGCTCACACCTCACCTGTAATGGGACTAATATGACCATCAACCCATTGCTTGGATTTGTCAGGAAGTTCCCATGAGAGCTAGCATTCGGAAGCCACTTAACCTAGAGAGCACACTGTCAGCTGGAAACCGGAAGCTGTAGGAGGGTTTCGGGAGTCGAAATCAGGTAGATGTGAGCCCATCTGGCTCTCACTCAACACCCCCAAAGAAGGCAGAGAAAGTGGGCAAGCGGCGCTGAGTGATAAAAATCAATACAGGTTTAAAAAGCGGTAAAATGCCTCTGTTGGAAACTGCGGGCATTGAGACAGAACAGATGCCGGTGACTCTAAGTGGGAGAGGTTATCTGTACTTGGTTAAAGTGTCCAGGGGGCAGCCATATGCTAACCTCTGCAAAGGCCTCTGGAGGGCTCATGCACAGCGGAATTACTACTGCAGATTCCTGCACTGCAGGAGAGCAAAGGTTACTCCAGAGTGGACGCGCTGCTTCCTATCTGTTGATAGGGCAGAACTTGGGTAGGCAGGGAGGACTGGACTGAATGCTGGGAGAAAAAAGGGCAAAGTCAGGGAGACGCCATGCATCCACCGCAAGAGACAGCCATGCTGAAACTCTGCTGATAGGCCACGACCTCGTGGTGATATACAGATGAATAGAAATGGGTTAAATTAAGATGTAAGAGTTAGCCAATAAGAAGCTAGAGCTAATGGGCCAAGTACTGATTTAATTAATACCGTTTCTGTGTGGTTATTTTGGTTCTGGGTGGCCGGAATGAATAAGTGGCCCTTCCTGCAACAAGCCTGGTCTACAGAGTAAGTTCCATGATGGCCAGGACAACACAGGAAACCTTGTCTTGAAAGACCAAAAAAAAAAAAAAAAAGTTTTTTGAGACAGAGTCTCACTATGTAAGTAGCCCAGACTGGTATCAAACTCACAGAGATCCACCTGCCCCACTGAGTGCTGGCTTTTTGTTTTTTGTTTTGTTTTTTTAAGACCTGGTCTCATGCATCCCAGGCTGGCCTTCAACTTGCCATATAACTCAGGATGACTTTGACTTTGAGCTCCTGGTTTTTCTACTTTTACCTCTGAGTGCTAAGACTACAGGTGTGCACCACCGCACCCAATGCTTCTTTCTAACTTTTTAAAATATTTCTATATTTTTATGTTATGTGTATGTGTTTTGCCTTTGTGTTTGTATGAGCACCACATGCATGCCTTGTGTCCGAAGAAGCCAGATGAGGATATCAGATCCCTAGATTAGAATTACGGAAAGCTGTGAGCTGCCATGCGGGAGCTGGGAATCAAATCTGGATCCTCTGCAAGAACAGCAAATATTCTTAGCCCCATAGCCATCAATCACTCACATCCAGCATCTCTGTTTTCAATAACATGATGGTATTACGTATGGCAGCCTGTCTATAGGACCCTGCCTCTACTGCTCTTTTGCCTGTTCTGTTAGTTTTCATTGTTATTGTTTATTTCAGACAAGGTTTCCTAGAGTCCACTGTATAAAAATCCCTCCTCTCCTCCCAACTCTGTCTCCCTGCCTTTACCTCCAGGGCTGTCTGCACCTCCTGTGTACTTGGATTAAAGGCAGGCATCACCATGCCTGGCTCCTAGAGAGGTTGTTGGTTTTCTACCTTTTTTTTTTTTTTAAATTTTTGAGACGAGGTTCCTTTGTATAGCCCTGGCTGTCCTGGAATTCAATCTATAGACCAGGCCAGGCTGGTCTCGAACTCACAGAGATTCATCTGCTTCTGCCTCCCAACTGCTAGGATTAAAGGCATACACCACCACTGACCAGCTCCCCCCAGGGTTTTAAAGACTTTAAAGATGGTGTCTCGTGTAGACCAGACTGGTCTCAAACTCACTATGCAGAGGAAGATGACCTTAAAGGCCTGATCCTTCGGCCTCCACTTCACAAGGGCTGAGACTATGTGGACGAGACACCAAGCACAGTTTACAGGATGGTTTGAATGGAACTATTATGCACGCTAGAGTCTGTGCACACTAGGCAAGTACTCCATCAACTGAACTACATCACCAACCCCTTACTTAGCCAAGATCCTTTTGAGACAAAGCTCGGGTAGCTACAGACCCTCTCACTGCGCCTGGCATCATTTCCCACACTCTTCTCCAGGAGGATAATGTTACATATATCAGGAGGGAGGCTATGTTACATATCGTGTGCATGTGTGTATGCGCGTGTATCTGTGTCTGTGTGTCTGTGGTGTATGCATCTGTGCAGGCACAGGAGAACACCAGAGCTTGGCCTTGGGATGTCTTCCTCCACTTCATGGTTTGACACAGGTCTCTCACTGAACCTGAAGCTTGCCATTTTGGCTACATTGGCTACACTGGTCCAGTGAGATCCCCCCCCCCCGAATTTGCCTGTCTCGCCTCCTAAGACCTGGGGTTACAGATAGGTTGTTTGCTTGTGTTCTTTCTTTTTGTTTTGTTTTTCAAAACAAGGTTTCTCTGTATCGCTCTGGCTGTCCTGGAACTCACTTTTGTAGACCAGGTTTTTTTTTTTTTTGTTGTTTTTTTTTTTTTTTTGGTTTTTCGAGACGGGGTTTCTCTGTGGTTTTGGAGCCTGTCCTGGAACTAGCTCTTGTAGACCAGGCTGGTCTCGAACTCACAGAGATCCACCTGCCTCTGCCTCCCAAGTGCTAGGATTAAAGGCGTGCGCCACCACCACCCGGCTGTAGACCAGTTTTTATATAAGCACTGAGGATCTGAGCTCAGATGCTGATGCTTGCACACACAGCAAGCACTTTGCCCACTGAGCCATCTCCCTCCTGAGCCTTGACACTTGAATGCAGTAGATGAGGGCTGCTCTTGCTACCATGGCAACCGTGATGCTATTTGATGAACAGTCAAACCAACCCTGGGGTACTTTTTGTCCTCTGCCTTCCTTCTTTCTCCGTTCTATCTCAGACATGAGGAGATTTGGTAAAATAAGAGGAAGCCTCTAATTGGTTTATTGCAAATTTAGGGAGCCATTTACCCTGCCAGGAATAGCCTGGGAAAAATGACTGTGGTTATCTAGAGGTCAGCTGGAAAACCTTGGGTACAAACAGTAACTCTGGTTCAAAGAACAAGCCGTCACTAGCTTATCACCGGGTTTTGATCCAGACGTTTGACTTGGCTGCTGAGCAAACTGACAAATACCCAGTATGTTCTCTAGCCGCACCTTCCCCCCAGCCTGCTATGCACAAGGAAGCTGAAATTGAACTGGTAGGATGTTAGGAGCTGCGGAGGTAGCTCACCGACTAGACACTTGCAAGGAGATACAAGGAACTGGGTTCCCTCCCAGGAAAGGAAACGGAGGGGGAGGTGGGTGGAAGGAAGGAAGCAAGCAAGCAAGAGAGGAAAGAGATTGAATCATTAGCCTAAACCCGGAATCGCTTCAGACTTCTGACCTCAGGCTTTGAACTCCTTTGACCTTAGGGGGTGGGGGTGGGGGACCTTGAGGAGCCTAAACAGCTTTTCTTCCCAGCAGAAAGGACCCATAAGCAACTTTAGGAGGTAGGGTCAGGAAGGTCAGGACTTCAAGGCCATCCTCTGCTTTGAGGCACTTTTGAGGCCAGTCTGACATATGGGAGACCCTATTTCTATATACATTGGCAGTATTCATGCCTTACTAATGACTCAGGAAAGGAGGACCGCCATTTCTAAAACCTGGGATTGCTGGGCTGTGATAAGGACACAATAATATAGAATAATAAATAAATTAAGATGTAAAATTAATAAAAAGTAATAAATATAAATAATAATAAATAGGGGCGATGGTGGCTCACGCCTTTAATCCCAGCACTCGGGAGGCAGAGGCAGGCGGATCTCTGTGAGTTCGAGACCAGCCTGGTCTACAGAGCTAGTTCCAGGACAGGCTCCAAAGCCACAGAGAAACCCCGTCTCGAAACCCCCCCCCAAAAAAGATAAATAATAATAATAATAAATAATCGAGAATAAAGCTGTATCCAAGATGTAGAGGCACAGAGTAATGGGTGGCTTTGTGCTGTCCCCTCTACAGTTTGACCCATTTCTGCAAACCAGCTCTGGGAATTCAAGAAATGAAAAAAAAAAGAAAAGAAAAGAAACATTTCATTAAAATACCAATTACCAGGGCTGGGAGATGGCTCAGCAGTTGAGATCACTGGCTGCTCTTCCACAGGACCCAGGTCCAATTCCTGGCAACCACATGGTAACTCACAACAGGTCCAGGGGTATTCAATGCCCTCACACAGACATACACACAGGCAAAATGCTCATGCACATAAAATTAAAAATAAAAAAATTATTAAAAATAATACCAAGAAACATATTAGGTCAGTCTGGGATACATAACCACACCCTGTCTCAAAAAATAAAATCAGGTTGGGCAGTAGTGGCTCATGCCTTTAATGTCAGCACTCAGGAGGCAGAGGCACAGGGATCTCTGTAAGTTCAAGGTCAGCCTGGTCTACAGAGTGAGTTCCAGGACAGACTCCAAAGTTACACGGAGAAACCCTATCTTTAAAAATAAAAAATTAAATAAATAAAAATAAAATCAGGGCCAGGGGTATGGCTCAGTTGTCAGAGCCTTGCATAAACTAGTGACATTGGCACCCAGCCTGTCACGCAAAGGGCCTGAGTTTGATTTCTAGCACCCACATTAAAAAATAAACAGAACCAAGCTGGGGAGGCGGAGACATATTGTGACAAGAGTCATGACACACATCCACTCACTCCAGCTAGGACGCCCACAACAGACCGACGTCCATCTTGGTGAACCATGACTTTTACTGGCGTCCCTTACAGGAATATGGGTGAGGGTTATTTACGAGAGCAGAAATGTCTCAAAGACAGCTACATGATCAAAGTCCATCCCAGCATGGGTGACAGTTCACAGAAGTTTGGAACCTGGAGCACATTTCACAGCCTGTGGGCAGCTCAACAGGCTGGGAAGTGTCCTTTCCAAGTGACTCAGCTGGTCTTAACTTCTTCCAGGCAGTCAAACTGGTTTCTGGTTCCTCTGAGCAGCTGCTCTGGCATCAGAGTCTTCTTCAAAGCTTGTCTTGTCTGAGACGAAATCTCAGCAGTCTTTTTTGCTTACTCTGACAGGGAGGGGCCTAGCGAATCTGCTCAGCTTCAGGGACTTCCCTGCGTTTGTTTACCTTCCTGTTTAAGGAGCATCCCTGCAGGATAGAATACTTCACTTGGAGGAAACTGTCACACATGAGGAAAAAAGACCCTTGGAGCTCCCTCGCAGCCTGCCTACCTGTTGTCTCTATCCCATTCAACATACTTTTTGATGGCTCACATGAAAGCTTTTTGCTGTTTTTGTTTTGCTTGCAATAGAGTCTCATGTAGTCCGTGCTGACTTCAAACTCACAGCAATCCTCCTGCCTCTGCCTTCCAAGTGCTAGGATTAACTTCCAAGTGGCTAGGAAGTAAACATATACTTCCATGCCAATTTATGGAAGACTTTCACTGCTGGATCTGTAGCTCAGGTTGTAGAGCATCCACCCAAGGTACACAAGACCATAGGGCATCCACCCAGTGCACACAAGGTCCTGGGGTTTGATTTCCAGCACCAAAACGGAGGGGGGGGGGTAAAAAAGAAAAAAGAAAAAAGAAAAACAACAGATCTGATGGCTTTCTACAAGATTTCCTGGCCTAAGTGCCCCATCCCTTCTCAATCCCTGCCCCCTTGCATTGCTACTGCTTTTTCGTATTCACTATGGCATAGTGCTCAGATGAGGTCAGACGTCTACCCTCCCTGCCCCTGCTGCTTCCTAAAGTGCCCAGCACAGGTCGCATGTTTGCAATTCGTTCTCACAGGATCAGGAAGGAAACCATGGACAGAGTGGAAACTGCACACAGTGGACCCTTCCCCCAGCCCCGGGGCTCCTCATCCTCTGCGCATGGCCACTGTGCTGGCTCATTTTAGTTCTCAGTCTGAAGCCATGCTGATGGTGTCAGATGCTCCAAGAAGGGAGTGCGGAGGTGCACAGAGGCGAAGGAATTTCCTGGTCTTTTGTGTCAGGCATGACATGCGACTACAAACAGGCAGGGGAGATGGCTTCACTCTTTAAGAGGCTCTATAAATAACCTACGCTACACACCCCCTTGACAAAGCCCGAAGATTAATCTTCCTCCATCTCACAAGCATGGAAAGGTGCCAAGCCCCTGTACCCAAGCCCTCCTCACGTCCCAGGCTCATCCAAAAAAAGGGTGTTCTTTACAAGGCCAGCATGGGTCTTAGCATAAGAAACATCACCAAGGAGGACCAGGGTTGTAACTCAGCCGATAAAGGGCTTGTCTGGTGTTCTTGAAGCCCTGGGTTTGATCCCCAGCACCAAATAAATGGGGTGCAGGGCCTCATGCCAGTAATTCCAGAAGTCAGAGGTAGGAAGTTTAAGGTCATCCTCCATTACCTACAAAAACTCAAGGCTAGGCTAGACTACATGAGGAGGGGAGGTCTTCAGAGACCTGGGTAATTTCAAATGTTATCCTTTTGGCTTAACTTTTTTATGTCAAGCTAACAAATACCAGAAAAAGTTGGGGAAGATTTTGTAATTGATGTGTCTTCGTCAGGGTTTCTACTGCTGCGACAAAAAACACCATGACCAAAAAGCAAATTGGGAAAGAAAGGGTTTATTTAGCTTACGCTTCAGCATTGCTGTTAATCACTGAAGAGAGTCAGGACAGGAACTCAAACAGGGCAGGATCACGGAGGCAGGAGCTAATGCAGAGGCCATGGAGGGGAGCTGCTTACTGGCTTGCTTCCTATGGCTTGCTCACTCTGCGTTCTTATAGAACCCAGGACCAGCAGCCCAGGGATGGTACCACCCCCCTGGGCTGGGCCCTCCCATTAATCACTAATTGAAAAACTTCCCTACGGTTAGAGCGCATCTAGGCATTTCCTCAGCTGAGGCTCCTTCCTCTCTGACGACACTGGCTTGTGTCAAGCTGACACACAAAACCAGCCAGTACAAGATCAAAAACATTCTTGGTTATCTCCAATAAAAGCTAGGCATTGCCAAGCGCGATTTTGCAAGGAAATAAAAATTACATTTACTTATTTAGTACGGGGGGGGGGCATGCACTTGCTACAGCATACTGGAGGTCAAAGCTCAACTTGAAAGAGTTGGTTTTCTCCTACCACGGAGGTCCTGGGGTTTGAACTCAGATTGTTGATTTTGGTGGCAAAGCACCCTTTACCCCTGAGCCATCTCACCAGCCCTGGAGTGCTCTGATTCCATAGATCGTCTGTGCCTCGCACTGTCTTAGGATACTTTACATCTCCCTGGGTTGTAGAATTCTGCCAGCGACACAGACGGTTGACACCCAGAGAAACACAGCTCTGTGTGAGACGGGGACATGCAGTTTATTGCTGTCCTGTCCACGTGGAATGATGTGGCATCCGTTAAGCAAATTCCTTTCAACATCTTTCATGGCAAATAGATATCTATAGATGAATTAATCTCTTAGTCCATCATCTAGATAATTATGTAGGCTTATATATTATTTTCTTATTTGTTTGGTTAGTTTTTTGAGACAAGGTTTCACTCTGCAGCCCAGGCTGATCTCAAACTCTCTGTATACTCAGGATAGCCTCAAATTAATGGCAATCCTCCTACCTCGGCCAGTGCTAGGATTATATATATATATTTATATATTCTTCTGATTTTTCTTTCAGGTGGATGGAG
This sequence comes from Microtus ochrogaster, assembly GCF_000317375.1. Taxonomy (NCBI): domain Eukaryota; kingdom Metazoa; phylum Chordata; class Mammalia; order Rodentia; family Cricetidae; genus Microtus; species Microtus ochrogaster. The sequence goes on from NC_022014.1 coordinate 59,454,031, forward strand.
AATCTCACACTAGTTGGTCAATAAAACATTTGATAAATGTTTATTTTATACATGTTTGCGACTGTGCCTTTGCTTTTAGGAATATGCTTTAAAACGACACTGTTTACGTTATGAAGATGTGTTACTGTGATTGGTTTGAGAAAGAGATGAATGGCCAATTGCTAGGCTGGAGAGAGAGGTGGGATTTCTGGGGAGAGAGAGAAAGGAAGAGGAGGAGGAATCTGGGTTCACAGATTACACCAGGGAGATGCCAGGAGATTCTGAAGAAGTCAGACATACAATATAGAGTAGAGGTAATTGAGACACGTGGCAGAATTAGTAGATTAGTAGAGACAGGTTAATTTAAGTTATAAAAGCTAGTGGGACAATCCTAAGCTAAAGGCCAAGCTTTCATAATTAATAAGATGTCCCTGTGTAGAAATTTGAAGGTGGCAACCCAAAAATGTCAGATAAGAAAGCTTGCTACACAAGACTTCTAGCTGGGCAATGGTGACACACACCTTTAAACCCTGCACTCTGGAGGCAGAAGCAGGCGGATCTCTGTGAGTTCAAGGGCAGACTGGTCTACAGAGAGAGTTCCTGGACAGCCAAAGCTATACAGAGAAACCCTGTCTTGAAAAACTAAACAAAAAAAAAATAAACCAAAACCCAAGACTTCTATAGATTTTTTGTTTCATACATAATAACTAATATTTATCTATTATTGAGACAGACAGGGTCTAGCTATGTAGCCCAAGCTGACCTCAGACATGAATCTTTCTGCTTCTTCTTCCAGAGCATTGGCCTTATATGTGTGCACTGCCATGCCCACCTCGAGTACAGTGATTATCACTATCTCCTTCCTCCCTTCCCAGTTATTTATTTATTTATTGGTTTTTCAAGACAGGGTTTCTCTGTAGCTTTGGAGCTTGCCCTGGAACTCACTCTGTAGACCAGACTGACTTAGAACTCACAGAGATCCACCTGCCTCTGCCTCCCAAGTGCTGGGATTAAGGCCCTGTGCCACCAATGCCTAGCTTCCTTCCCTCTTTCTTCCTGCTCTGTCTACAACAGTTTCCTCTCACAGACAGCAGCATGCACTCTGAGACACAGTCTGCGTATCCCAGGGCCAGAATCTCTCACCCAGGAAGTCAGTTACTATCAAAGAGGGTATTGTTGCCACATCCTGCTCCCACTCCCCTCCTTCTTTCCTGCCTGGGAATCAGAGAGCCTGGCTGCAGGTTTATGCCATGAAGCTTCCCCCATCCTCAGAAAGATGAGACTAAAGAGGCCAAACTCTACCCTGCGGGGACCAACCAGAATTGAGACAAACGAGTTCTAGAGGCCCCAGAACTTCAAGGATAGCTTATACAATTTGTATACAGACTCCAATTTCCTTGCAGAAATGCCAGTACCAATCCCAGTTTGACAAGACTTCTGTCACCTCACTCCTGCCCAATCAGGAGTTCGACCCCTATCTAAATCCAGAATTCCCTTATCCCCATCCTTTACTCCTTAAAAAACCTGTGATAGCCGAGCTCAGTGCTCTCCCTGAGCCAACCACTGTGGAGCAAATGGAGAGACCAAGCTTGAACACTTTGCTTTTGCATATGAACTCGGACTCCTTCCTGGTGGTCTCTGGGGCAGGGAGATTCACGATATGGGCATAACAGAGACCCCTCTTCTGCAATGGGGACTCTGAGAGCCTTCACAAGGCGGTTGCCTTTCTGTCCGTGACGTTAATAACCCTTCCATTGAACCCCTCAGTCCCAGTAATCCATCTCAGGGTCCTCTTGAACCACCCAAACTACCCTCCCCTCTCCAAACCTAACAGCTTGGAGCTCTCAGTCGCCTCGCCTTGGCTTTCTGACTGCTGCAATTGCAGGGGTGCCTCCACACCTGGTCACCCCCATTCTCACAAGAGAAAGGCGCCTCTTATTGACCAGTCCAGTGCACCCACAAATGACGGTCATGCATGGGGGAGTTGGTAGGAACTCCTGCTCCTGGGACCTCTCTGAGCCTGGAGAAGAAAAGCATTTCAGACATCTTGAAACGCCACACCTTTGAAAAACAAGGTCAGCCTAGAACATAGCTAAAGGGGTCAAAGCCTGAAAATGTCCAAACACACCGAATATGAAATACTTAGTCACCACGGCTGTTCTAGGATGCAATCCTTCACTCCGCTCTATACAACTGTCTCTCTGCTTCCTGTTTCCTCACAGCTTCGTTACCTGATTAAACACAATCAAAATAAATAGATACATAAAAGACTTTTTTTTTTTTAAGGGCAGCCAAGTTGGAGCTTGAGAATATGCACAGGAAACGGCACTTTTGGACAGCAGTGCAAGTCATGTGACTCGGGATGAAGCCAGGAGCCACATAAACTGCTAAAACTGGAGTGGAAAAGTGTCCTGGGTCTCAGGGAGGACCCTCCCACATGTCCAGTGCCTGCTAGAGTAGAGCTCTCTGAAAACAGAGCAGGTGATGCGGCTGGCAGGATGGCTCAGTGAGCGGGTAAAAGCACCTGCTACCAGGACTAAGGACATAAATTCAATCCCTGGGACCCACAATTCAAGCAAGGGGTCCTCTAATACAGACACAATTGATTTTTTTAATTTAATAAATAATTTTCAAAAATGGACCAGTTGAGATAACTGAGAGGGGTTAGGCGTGGTGGTACCTGCCTTTAGCCCCAGCACTATTGAGGCAGAGGTAGGAGGATCTCTGTGAGTTTGAGGCCAGTCTGCTCTCCATAGCAAATTCCAGGACAGCCAGGGCTACATAGAGACCCTGTCTGAAAAAAAAAGGAAAGGGGGGGGGGGAAGGGGTCCAGGAGGGTACAGGCACTTGTAGCCCTAGAAAGCTGAACTCAGTTCTTGGAACCCCACCTAAAGGTGGAAAGGAGAAAGCAGATTCCATAAAGTTGTCCACTCATTCTGACACATGCTTCCAGTCACATGCATGCCTGAGTGCACACACGCACACGCACACATGTACACACACGCACACACATGCAGACACACACATGCACACACACGCACACGCACACACATGCAGACACACACATGCAGACACACGCACACACGCACGCAAGACACACACACATGCACACACACATGCACAGACACACACACATGCACACACACGCACACACATACACACACGCACACATGCATACACACAGGCACACACACACATGCACACACACATGCACACACACACACACATACTGTACATGAATGCTCACAGAAAATGGATTTTCAATTTCAGATTTCTTGAGCAACTAGATGCTTTTCAGTGGGAAAATGACTAAACACACGGCGCTATATCCAGATTACAAGATATTATTCTGCCGGGTGGTGGTGGCGCACGCCTTTAATCCCAGCACTCGGGAGGCAGAGGCAGGCGGATCTCTGTGAGTTCGAGACCAGCCTGGTCTACAAGAGCTAGTTCCAGGACAGGCTCCAAAACCACAGAGAAACCCTGTCTCGAAAAACCAAAAAAAAAAAAAAAAAGAAGATATTATTCTATGACAATAAAGACCGAGTCTACACACAACTTTTGGGTGAATTACCCAGGGATTGTGCCAAGAAAAAAGTCAATAAATGAACCAACCAAAGAAAAAAAGCTAATCTCCCCAGATGCGATCCAATCTATGAGACATTTTTGAAATATCAAAAATAAAGCTACATGGAGAGAGAACAGATTACAGGTTGAGCACCCTTTATCTAGAATACAGAAACTCAAAATGTTCCCAAGTTGGAAACTCTGTGAGTGCCAACATAATGCCATGGTGTGGAATCCACAATGTGTTGTGGGATATTTGTACACTGTGTGAAGATGCACTGCTGTGATTGGTGTAATAAAGAGCTGAATGGCCAATAGCTAGGCAGGAGAGCTAGGAGGGATTTCTGGGGAGAGAGAGGAAGAGGAGGAGGAATTAGGGTGCGCAGATTATGCCGGGGTGACCAGGGGCCATGGAACAAGTCAGGCGTATAGAAATGGAGAAGTAGCAAAGCCACATGGCAGAATGTAGATTGATAGAAGCAGATTAATTTAAATTATAAGAACTACCTGGGAGCAAACCTAAGCCCAGGGCCAAGCTTTCATAATTAATATGCAGTCTCCATGTAATTATTTGGGAATGGCTGGTGGGACAGAGAAAGACTCATTACAACAGTGCAGACCTGTTTTCTGCAGAAAACTATGTAAGATATGATATAAAATTATCTTTGGGCTGTGTCCATAAAATACAGAGTGAACAAATAACATTTGTATATAGACTTGAGTCCCATCATGATAATATTTTATCTGTGCATATCACGTAATCTAAAGTACTTTGGGTCCCAAGCATCTTGGATATGGAATAAACACAGTTCATAGCAGCAGACGTTAGGACTGGGAGCAGGAATAAGTGGGGTGACTACCCTGGGACAAATGAGGGACTCACACTATTGAAATGGTTCAATGTTTTTTTCCCCTCACTATTGTAAAAAAAAAAAAGTATTATCAACCAGGCATGATGGTGCACACCTTTAATCCCAGCACCCAGGAGACTGAACCAGGTGGATCTCTGTGAGTTCAGGGCCAGCCTGGTCTCCATAGCAAGTTTCAGGTCAGTCAAGGATACATGGTGGGATATTTTATTGCTTCAATTTAAAATATTTAGTTTTTAAAGGGGAGAGAGGCAGTCTCCTGCCTTTGGAAAACGGTAATGTTGAGGCCAATGTGGCTGGGGTGTCACCGCATCTAGGGACATTCCCAGGGCCTTCGGCTCTCTACAGGTGTGGAAGTCCCCTGCTTCCTCAGGTCCCTAAGCACTCAGAGGAGCATCCTCTGGGCCAGAAGAAGTTAGATGAGCTGGCTGAAGGCCTTGCTGGGCTGCTCTCTGCTTCCCCAAGGACTAGCATTGTTCCGGGACTCCTTAGGTGACGATAAAGAAGCTAAGGCCTTGAGGTTGGCCATGACCTGTGATGTGAACGGTCAGTGACTGCCAGACCTGGCACTGGGCTGAAATATCCTAGCCAGGGAGCTTCCTTCATTGTCTCTAGCGTCCTCTTAGTATTTACTTGATGTCTTCATGTCCCCAAGTCTGGTATAAGTACCTGAAGAACTCATCTGCGGCTTTAACTGGAGAACAGGTTTCTACTGAGACACCCCCCACCCAAGATGGTAGTACCCACAGCGAGCTTTTGCCCATACAAAGGGACTTGATATTCCAGTTTTCAGCTACCTGCCCTGCCAGCCTTTAGATCCGTTTTTTAACCCCCTGAGTCCAGAGGCCCCTTAAGGAAGAAGGCTGGGCCACTGAGCCCGCATTGTTCTCCTCCGGCATTGTTCTGTTCTTCGCTGACCCAGAAGGTCCCTAGAGCCCAGGGGAATCCAGCTGGATTGTTTTTCCCAAGCCCGGGTCCTTCAGGTGTGAGTGGCGGTGCTCAGGCCACGTAGGTTACTAAGGCATTTCTGCAGCAGGAAAGAGGAAGGAACTGTGACCTGCACCGCTGTGGCATCAACAATGCGCCCCCAGCAGCAGCAGTGGGGACAGCGGAAGAGAGCGCAGTTTCCATAGTGATAAATCACCAGGCAGGGAGCTAGCTGCAGGATTTTTCCCTCCTCTGGGTTCTCTGTAAACTCACGCCAGGCGCCAGGGTGGTTGGGGTCTTGGGCCTCTCAGGACTGTGACTGTGTCTTCAGAAGCGCAGAAGTCCCACCAGGGTCTGGAATAGAGGCGCCTGTAATCCCAGCAAGCTGTCCTGACCTCCACACGTGCGCCCCCCCCCAACACGTATTTGGTGGTTGTTGGGGATTTTTGGTTTTTGTTTTGTTTTATTTCTGGACAGGATCTAACTATGTAGCTTTGGTTGTTCTGGAACTCACTCTGTAGAGCAGGCTGGCCTGGAACTCACAGAGATCCACCTGCCTCTCCTCCCGAGTGCTGGGATTAAAGGTGTGCGCCACCACACCCAGCTTGTTTTTGTTTGTTTGCTTGTTTGTTTTTAAAGCAGAAGTCAGGAGCCTGAGAGACGCTTCATTTGGTAGAGGTGTAAGCCTGGCAATCTGCATTCTACCCCCAGAATCCAACTAAGGGGGGAACTTGAGAACCAGCTCCACAAAGTTGCCCTCTGACCTCCTCATGCTCCCGTGGCAAGTGAGCCCACATGCGTACACTGTACATTCATTCACACACCGCGGGACCATAATTAAAAAATCATAATTAAAAAGCAAGAGTCCTCTGCGTGTAGTGGTACATGCCCATAATCCTACCGCTAGGGAGACTGAGGCAGGAGGATTGTAGCAATCCAAGACCATCCTACTCTACTTTGTCCTAGGCCAGCTGGAGCTACAGAGTGAGATTCTGTCTCAAATGAAACAAAACAAACGACAAAAAAGCATAAGTCGGAAGTCAGGACTGGAGAGAAGCTGAGCAGTTAGAAATACACTTGCTGCTCTCCCAGAGGGCCCGGGTTTGTGGCTCTCTACAGTGCATCTGGCATGCACATGCAGCACAGACACACCCACATACACTGAGTAAGTACATACATACTAAATAAACAGGCGCCGTCTTCATGAGTCCCCCAGGTCAGGCAGGATGCTTTGACTCTTTGTTTTTGTTGTTTTGAGATGGAGTTTCCCTGTATAACAGTATTGACTGTCCTGGAACTCACTCTGTAAACCAGGCTGGCCTCTGCCTGCTGGAACTAAAAGCACATGCCACCACTCCCCAGCAGGATGCTTTGGCTCCTATGGGCGTTTAGCAAAGATGGGATTCTGAGTCCATGGCTGGTTGTGCTCTGACCCCCACACATGGTCCTAGGCACATTATCACTAATATTTCCTTTAGCTATGTCACCCCAAGACCAGCCAGGCAACAAAGACCAACATTTTGACCGTGTGGCATGCGGTGGGCTCAAATGTCCCTTCTGACTGTCCAACATCCCCTCTGCGCTGGCTGGAACTGGAAGAGAGCCCACCTTCAGTGCTAGGCCAACAGGCTCTCAGCCCCTCCACAGCTATGAAACACCAAGACACTGGAATAATTCACTTACCTGCAAGGCAGAAACCAGGAGACAAACTCCCCAAAGGGCAGCTTCCTCGTCTCTCACTCGAAGAAGGAAACCAAAATCCACATGCAAATGATTCAACATTAACTAAATTGTGCAACGAACGACCAGTTCTCTCCACTTAAAAATACAGTCAGCTCAGCAGTTAAGAGCATTGGCTGCTCTTCCAGAGGACCCGGGTTAGATTCCCAGCATAGATGTAGCAGTTCACAACTGTCTGTAACTCCAGTTCCAGGGGATCCAACACACAGACAAAAAAAAAAAAAAAAAAAAGAAAAAAAAATTATTATTTTTTTTGGTGGGGGGGGGTCGAGACAGGGTTTCTCTGTGGCTTTGGAGCCTGTCCTGGAACTAGCTCTGTAGACCAGGCTGGTCTCGAACTCACAGAGATCCGCCTGTCTCTGCCTCCCGACAGATTAAAGGCGTGCGCCACCATCGCCTGGCCAGAAAAAAAATTATTTAAAAAAAAAAGGTAACAGTCATCTCAGCTGTGCATGGTAGTGCTCCCAAGACAGAGGCAGGTGCTCTCTGAGTTCCAGAACAGCCTGGACTACAGAGTGAGCTCCAGGACAGACAGAGTTTAGAGAAACTCTGTCTCAAAACAAGCAAACCACAAACAAACAGCACTCATCTCGAATTTATAGGAGGAATAGGAACCACTGGTTGTTTGGGCTTGGGGATTGGCCAATGGGCAAGAGGGGCCTTCTGGAGTAATGGAAAGGTTCTTGTTGTGATCCAGCTGCCCTCACTCCCCCTGACTGACAACGGAACTTCCTTGTGGTCTGTAATTGACAAGGATGTTTGTGTTCCTTCTGGCCTGTGGGTCTCCACAGAAGAAGTAGAGGTATAAAAGGTTGCTGGGCAAAATAAAGGTTGCTGGGCAAAATAAAGGTTGCTGTTCTTGGGCTGGAGAGGTGGCTCCGCTTGGTGGTTCAATTGGTCCTGAGTTCAATTCCCAGCAACCACATGATGGCTCACAACCATCTGTACTGAGATCTGGTGCCCTCTACTGGCCTGCAGGCATGCATACAGGCAGAACACTGTATACTTAATAAATATCTTAAAAAGAAAAAAAAAAAAAAGGTTGCTGTTCTTCCACCAAAAAAGAAGCCTCCACGTCTCAATCCCGGCACCGCCCCGCCAGTCTTGGCTATGCAGGCTGCGCTGACTGCAGCAGTTCTGGCTGCAGCAGTTCTGAAACTGAACTGGGGTGCTGGCTGCAAGTTGAGTATAGAAGCCTCAGGCTTAGTAAAAAAGAATAGAGGATACTCAGTTAAACTTGAATTTCAGATGACAAGATGTATTTTCAAGCTTCAACTGTTGGCTCAGGCCTGTAATCCAAGCTACTCAAGTGGCTGACACAGCAGGATCACACATTCAAGGCTTGTCTGGGCTACTGAGTTCCGAGCAATCCTAGGCAACTTACTAAGACTCAGAACGAAAAGTGAAATGGGGACTGGGGTGTAGCTCAGGTACAAGGTTCCCTGGCATTCAGTCTTCAGTGCTGGGGGGCAGGGGCAGGAAAAGATTTTTGTAAGTGTATCCCGGAATATGAAACTCAGGTCTGGAGAGCCTGCAGGCTGATTAAGAGCACTTGCTACTCTGTCAGATCCCAGCACCTTCAGTTGGTGCCTGTGACTCCAATTCCACAGGATCTGCTGCCCTCTTCTGGCCGCCACAGGCACTTGCATGTATGTGTGCACTTAGACTCCTTATTAAACAAACGAACAAGAGCTTAAAAAAAAAATAGAAAAATACAGCTGGGCAGTGGTGGCACACACCTTTAATCTCAGCACTCAGGAGGCAGGAATAGGTGGACCTTTGTGAATTCAAGGCCAGCCTGGTCTACATAGCAAGCTCTAGGCCTCCCTGCCTACCAATTTCTCTCTATGTAGCCCAGGCTGGTCTTGAATTCTGGATCCTCTCATATCTGACCCCCAATTACTGGGATTCTGGTCATATATCACTATGCCAATGACATTTTGGGTAAAATCTTCTAATAATGAAATTTGTGAAATACACATTGTAGAGGAGTTGCTAATGACGAGGCAAACAACAAAAGACTCAGCTCTCTCCACATTCTAGATGAGTCAAGAGTAGCTGACATTTCCACCTGAGACAGTCAGGCCACGAGGGGCGGGGGTGGGGAGGTGGGGGGACACTTGGAGAGTGAGAGAAAGGAATTTGCTGGGTGCAAATGTGCTTTCCTGGGTGCTCGTCAGCCGAGGACTAAATGGCTTTAGTATGTTCCTTGCCCCCACCAAGGCGGGAGGGGGTAGGGGAGGCGGGGCAGAAAGGGAATCAAAACCAGACAGTGGAAGCCAAAGGCTGGAGGTGTGGTCCCTTCCCCAGAACTTTTGAAATTACAGAAATTTAACAATGGCGCCATCTAATGGATAATTAGAAAAATTAGACTCATTGCCCTTCCCAGACCTTAAACACTTTTTTTTTTTTTTTTTTTTTTAGCTATAAACTGGTTTAGCAGACTGTGGTGGCAGTTTAGTAATATGATGTCTTAAAAAATGAATAAAGGGTTGGGGTGTTTTCTAGTATGTTGTGAGGCCCTAGGTTTAAGTCCAGCCTCTGTGTCTCTGTGTCTCTCTCTCTCTCACACACATACACACACACCATGGCTCATTCTAGATACTTCCTTCTCAGTTTTTTGACATACTCTTCAGGGTTTTTGTTTTCTTGGAGGGCTGTTTGTTGTAATTATCTTATTTTATTTTAGACAGGATCTCATATAACCCAGGATGGTCTTAACCTTGATAGGTGACTGAAGCTGAACCCCTTATTTCCCGAATGCTAACACACAGAAGTGTACCACTCTGCTGATTTTTTTTTCTTTAATTCTTTGAGACAAGGTCTTGGGTAGCCCAGGCTAACTCACAATGTAAATGAAGAGGATCCACCCTCCTCTGCTTCCTGAGTGCTGAGATTAAAGGCGTGCACTATACTGCCTGGCAGCTTTTTTTAAAAAAA
>NC_022014.1:59464152-59466623 GCF_000317375.1 Microtus ochrogaster
ATACAATATTCTGTCTGTGTGTATATCTGCAGACCAGAAGAGGGCAGCAGACCTCATTTACGGATGGTTGTGAGCCACCATGTGGTTGCCGGGAATTGAACTCAGGACCTTTGGAAGAACAGGCAATGCTCTTAACCACTGAGCCATCTCTCCAGCCCCAGCCTTTTTCTTTTTTAAAAAGATTGATTTACTTTTATTTTATGTGCATCGGTGTATAGCCTGCATGTGTGTCTGTGCAGCACACAGTGCCTGCAGAGACCAGAAGAGGGAGTCAAAGCTCCTGATGCTGGAGGCACAGGCACCTGGGTGCTGGGTCCTCTGGAAGAGCAGCAAGTGCTCTTAACTGCTGAACCATCTCTCTAGCCCCCTATTTTAAACTTTTGATAAATATTGAACTATAAATTTACATTACTATCTGTTAAATATTTCCCATAGGGGTCTGGAGAGATGGCTCAGTGGTTAAGAGCACTGGCTGCTCTTTCAGAGGTCCTGAGTTCAATTCCCAGCAGCCACATGGTGGTTCACAACCATCTGTAATAAGATCTGGTGCCCTCCTCTGGTGTGCGGGCATACATGGAGGCAGAATGTTACACATATAATAAATAAATAAATCTTAAAAAAAATATTTCCCGTAACATTTCCCCAGCGTAGAGACTTCTTGAAGATTGAATGAGGTTATCAGTACAGACTCGTCACTCTGCAGAAGGGGCACCTTGGCTACATCTGGCTATGTTTATGACTGTCCATTGTATCAGTAGGGTCCAGCATCCTGGCATGAGTTCTGGCTCCAAGGGATGTGTCAGGTCTGAGGATGAACTCCTCCTTTTTTATTCTGTTCTGTTTTATTCTATTCTATTCTATTTTTTGAGACAGGGTTGCTCTGTGGCTTTGGAGCCTGTCCTGGCACTAGCTCTTGTAGACCAGGCTGGTCTCGAACTCACAGAGATCCTACCACCTCTGCCCCCCAAGTGCTGGGATTAAAGCATGCACCACCACCATCCGGCTTGAACTCTTCCTTCTAAAGTGAAACTTCACCCCAGATTTATTATGTCATCCTTGAACAAACATCTGCCCTTTTCAGGGGCTGGCCGAAGCACCCTGGCAATGTTTGTCAACAGCAATAGACAGTATTTTCCCTGGTGTCGTCTGTGGTCTCTGCATGCCATCAGCGGTCAGCAAACTTCCTGCTGGCTTCCAAATTACAAATGCCCCAAATGGCACCTTTCCCCACAAGGTCTCCGACACAGCACTTCCACTCTGCCCAGGCAGAAGCCACTCTGTGGGGGAAGAGTTGAAGTTGAAATTCTACCACATGTGGTGGCAACTCATATAGTACTCAGGAAGTAAGGCAGGTAGATCTCTGTGAGTTCGAGACCAGCCTTGTCTACATAGCAGGTTCCAAGTCAGCCTTAGCTGCATAGCAAGACCCTATCTCAAAACAAAACAAAGAGCAACAACCAAACAGGGCTGGACAGACAGCGCAGGGGTTAAGAGCACTGGATGATCTTTCAGAAGTTTGATTTCCAGCACCCAAATAACGGCTAACAACTGTCTGTAACTGCAGTCCCAGGGGATCCAGTGTCTTTCGGCACCAGGCACACACACAAACACCCCCTGACACACACAAAAAAATAATAAAAGATTAAAATTAAAAAATTAAAAAGCAATGCTTTCAAACTCCCAGCTCCCTTTGAGTCTAGATCTGAGTACCAGCCCATGAAGAGCAAGCTCAGGCTCTTTACCCAGCCTCCTTTTTTTCTTTTCTTTCTTTTTTAATTTAAAGAACTGTCAATTGGCCGGGAGGTGGTGGTGCACGCCTTTAATCCCAGCACTTGGGAGGCAGAGGCAGGCGAATCTCTGTGAGTTCAAGACCAGCCTGGTCTACAGAGCTAGTTCCAGGACAGGCTCCAAAGCCACAGAGAAACCCTGTCTCGAAAAACCAAGAAAAAAAAAAAAAAAGAACTGTCAATTGTCCTATCTGTTAGTGGAAGCTGTTAGTTCATTCCCGGATGCTCAGTCCCAAAATAACCACACAGAAATCTGTATTAATTGAATTACTGTTTGGCCAATCACTTAAGCATATTTTTGGCTAACTCTCCTATCCAACCCATCTCCATTAATCTCTGTGTCCAGCAGACTTTTTTATGAAGCAGAAAATTTTAAAGACAGTTTTGCCTATATTGGCAGTTTGTCAGTCACTTTCTTCTGTGTCCTGCAGAATGTCTGGCAGACTCTTTTATGAAGCAGAAACCCTGAAGGACCATCTCACCTTTAGGCAAGTTTATCAGTCATCTCTTTGTGGGCCTGCATGTACACTTTATACAGCATAACATCAGGCAGTCCAGGCAAGAGCAGTCTCCTACCCAAATGGCCAGCAAACTCCACAAGGAGTCTCTTCGATGCCCATCTTCCCCTTGAAGTAATTGGTGCTGCCAGGAGCAGATGTGTCTCATATCATGAAAAGTCCTAAG
>NC_022014.1:59467035-59468022 GCF_000317375.1 Microtus ochrogaster
CCATGTGGTTGCTGGGAACTGAACTCAGGACCTTTGGAAGAGCAGGCAATGCTCTTAACCTCTGAGCCATCTCTCCAGCCCTACATTACATTTTTAAATGAGCTGCACAAACACAATACCTTAATCAAGAGCAGATATATATACATATATATATGTGTGTGTATATATATATATATATATACATATATATATGGTTCTTAAATTTGTATCATAAACCAAGATCCATACCAATGCAAATCTCTATAGCATATTTCCCTTTAAATGTAACAAACATTGATAAACAATCATTTAGGGAATTTGAGCATAGTTCTCTCCAAACTCCTTTTTGCTTTTTGCTGAGCGAAGTGTTTTTGGAGGATCTTGGTCCATCAAACCCCATTAGTCTAGAAGCAATTTACAGGTTCTTATCCTCTGTGGAAACAAAAGCAGAACCTCTTTTTTAAAGCAACTTATCCTTAGACCCAAATTATGAAGTCAGGATACTTTTAAAGTATATATGCTGGTGAACTCAGGACCTCTGGAAGAGCAGTCAATGCTCTTAACCACTGAGACATCTCTCCAGCCCCTATAAACCCTTTCTATCTGAGTAAAAGCTAAATCTGCCGTGTAGCACAGTATGCGGCCTGGAAACATCTGTGTATGGTGGCAGGAATGTAACATGCTCTCCTGCTCGTGTCCTGGATGCCACCACTTGCCCAGGCAGGGAATGCTGAGCTGAGGGCATAGTCTCAGCTACTTTTTCCTGATCCTGAGTGGGCACAAAAGCATCTGGACCTGAAGTGGGTGGCAGGCATCAGGCCCAGTGTTTTACACCTCATTGGCATGCCAATCTGTTGGCATTTATTTACTCCCAGCTGCCCTGATCCGAAATAATCACACAGAAACTATATTAATTGAATTACTGTTTGGCCAATAGCTTAGGCGTACTTTTGGCTATTTTTTTTTTTTGAGACAGGGTTTATCTGTAGCTTTTTGGTTTTTTTTTCT
>NC_022014.1:59469854-59486504 GCF_000317375.1 Microtus ochrogaster
GTCTCGAACTCACAGAGATCCGCCTGCCTCTGCCTCCCAAGTGCTGGGATTAAAGGCGTGCGCCACCACCGCCCGGCCTAATCCTAATTTTATATTTGATATTTTTTTGTTTGTTTTTCAAGACAGGCTTTCTCTGTCCAGCCTCTTCTGGAGCTCTTGTAGCCCAGATTGGCCTTGAACTCACAAAGATCCGCCTGCCTCTGGCTCTTGAGTGCTGGGATTAAAGGCATGCACCAATACTGCCCTGCTTGATATCTGTTCTTATTGTATATAGTTTTGCATTGGGTTTGAAACTCTTTTATTTAGATAAAAGGGGGAGGTGATGGGGAACCTCCTTCAGTCAGTAACCTTTAAAAGGCTGGACCAGGTTAAGGTGTAACCTTTTGGGTACCCAGAGAAAAAACACCAGCCTGCCCAGGGCGCTCGCTCTCTCTCTCTCTCTCTCTCTCTCTCTCTCTCTCTCTCTCTCTCTCTCTCTCTCTCGTTCCTGCGTTACATACCTAAGGTTGGACTTCTCGTTCCTGTTCCATAAGTTTTCCCCTTATGATAAAGAAATATAACTGGAATCTTTTGGAGTTAGCTTGGGATTCTTTGACTCGCATCCTCGCCCACCCACTTCCAGTAATATCTGTCTGTTTGGTTTTGGGACAGGATCATAACATGCAACCCATGCTGGCCAGGAGCTAGACCAGCCTTGAACTTCTGTCTTCCTGCCCCACTTTCTTAGCACCGGAGTTATGGACCTTTGCCGTCTGACCTAGCTGCACCCCCAGCTGCACCCCCAGCTCCCTATTCTTTCTGTCAGACAGTCTCAGTCTCCAAGCCCAATCTACAGCTGAGGCTGGTCTTGATCTCTTGGCCCTCTTGCCTCTGCCTCTCTGTGATTACAGGTGTGTGTGCCACTGTGGCCAGCTCATGTTCTCTCGCTTTAGTGACAGAAGACAGCCCTTCCAGCACAAGGTGAGCATCCCTATCCGAAATATTCAGTGTCCAAGATGCTCACAAATCCAAAACTTTCTCAGCAAATTTCTTCAAATGTAAAACGGGGGTGACGGTCCTCCAGGGGATTAAAGAACAGCATGCAGGAAAAGCATGTTGACTAGTCATGCCCAGGAATAATAGCTGCCACCGTGAGCCACTGTCCCTAAGGATTTGTGAAGTTGTGGGGTAGGAGCCAAAATGCATTCCTGAAGGCAGAGACAATACGTGGGTGGAAAGGGATCACTCTCTCATGCCTACCAGATCCTTTCATGATTGTGTTATTTGCTGTGGAAAACTCTTTCTATACAAATGAATATGTATTACTCACATTGGTGAGTAAAGAGCTGACTTGCTGATAGCCAGGCAGGATGTTTGGGGTAGAGGAACGCTGGGGAGAAGAAAGGCAGAGCCAGAGGAGATGCCGTGAAGCACAGAGCATGCAGGATGGGACGTGCATACAGGAGGTAAACGAGCCTCGGGGCAGCACATAGATGAATAGAAATGGATCAGTTTAAGTTATAAGAGCTAGCTAAGGGGCTGGAGAGATGGCTCAGTGGTTAAGAGCATTGCCTGCTCTTCCAAAGGTCCTGAGTTCAATTCCCGGCAACCACATGGTGGCTCACAACCATCTGTAATGAAGTCTGGTGCCCTCTTCTGGCCTGCAGACATACATACAGATAGAATATTGTATATATAATAAATAAATAAATAAATAAATAAATAAATAAATAAAATAAGAGCTAGCTAAAAATAAGCCTAAGCTATTGGCAGAGCATTTATAATTGACATTAAGTCTCTGTGTGGTTATTTGGGAGCGGCTGCTGGGACACAGAGAAGTCTGTCTATAGCTATCTCAGCTTCTGCAATCTCCCATGCTCAAAACATGCTTTTCTAATCTTAAGGAAGGAGGTACTGCTGTCTATGAGGCTCTGTGTTTTCCACAGACGGGTAAAGGCCACAGGTGGATTATTTGTAATGTATATTAATAAATTAATTAAAATATCAAGAAGCATCTTTTTTGTTTTCAACACAGGGTTTCTCTGTGTAGCTCTGGCTGTCCTGGAACTTGCTCTGTAGACCAGGCTGGTCTCAAACTCACAGAGATCCGCCTGCCTCTGCCTCCCAAATGCCAGGATTAAAAGTGTGTGCCACCACCACACAGCTCAGTCCCTCCTGCTTTGTTTTTTGCAAGAAGAACCTTTTAATGATGTAACTAACTTAAGTATCAAAACAGCCATGCTGGGGCTGGAGCCATGGCTCACAGTAGGAGAACCTGCTGGTTTACAGAGGACCCGAGTTCAGCTCCCAGTGTCCACATCAGGAGACTCACAACCACCTTCAGTTCTTACGGACCAGATGCTCTCTCTGGCTCCAGCTGGCTCCCACATGAATGTACAGTGTTGGAGCCTGTGGCTCACCTTATAGGGAGCTAGGAACAGGGTAGGGGTGTTGTTAATCCCACTGGCCAAGGATAAGCTCACTACCCCAACTTTTGAGCCAAATGTGAAGCAAATTTATTGCATACTGGCCAGGACAAAGGACACTGATCAGGTCCATTCTCGGGATTCCCAGAGTCTGGCACCAGATTATATTAGTCAAAGGCTTATAAAGGCAAAATCCACCATGCCATACACTTCCCACATTCACCCAATCAGGGGCAAGCATACATCCAAGCGTACTTCCTGCCTAGTACTGCCAGCCTCCATGTGATCAAACACATCCCGGTAGTTGGGGCAACCAAACTTCTTTCCACAAGTGAAAACAAGGGCCTTTTTCATCTTACATGAACAACAGCCCCCAGCGCTCCAGAAAGTTGTCTGTCCTTAGGCATTAGAGGCATTTTGGTTTATAGATCTCTGAAGCACAATGATTTAAACTTAAAATATTAACTTTAGCCATCCCAGTGTGTATGGGGGTGAGGGAGAGAGAGAACAAAAGAACCACTGTCACAAAACAGGTCCGAGAGCCGGGCGGTGGTGGCGCACGCCTTTAATCCCAGCACTCGGGAGGCAGAGGCAGGCGGATCTCTGTGAGTTCGAGACCAGCCTGGTCTACAGAGCTAGTTCCAGGACAGACTCCAAAGCCACAGAGAAACCCTGTCTCAAAAAACCAAAAAAAAAAAAAAAAAAAAACAGGTCCGAGAGAGGAAGGAAGGCTTTCTGTGAGGGTGAGGACAGCTGCCGAGTGTGCGTGTCCCAGTAGCAGGAAGGCCGGTTAGACCAAGTAGTCACGGGTCAAGTTGCGCAAACTTGTCTAAGCGCCCTCACTTCCTGTGTGGGGTTGGGAAGGGGATTCTCAGAAGCCACACCCCACTCTGCAGTAGCACCACTAAGGATGGGTGCAGGTGGCTCTCCCATGTGCCTCTCTCTCGCCTCATTCAAGGGAATGAGGAGCCGGCTGGACAGACCGTTACTCTGGGCTATTTTTCTTTCTACTGCACGTAAGCCTGATTCAATATTTTAAGAATTAATGCTCAGGCCAGGAGTAATGGTTCATAGCTTTAATCCCAGCATTTGGGAGGCAGAGGCAGGAGAATCTCTTTGAAGTCTACATAGAAAGTTCCAGGCCAGCCAGGGCTACACAGTGAGATCCTGTCTCAAAAAACAGACAAAAATCTGCTCTCCAAAACATCACATGGAAAATGAGCTCCTCTTAATCTTCATTTTTTTTTCTCTTTCAGTTCAGAACACTGCAGTGGATTGTAAGAGGCTGAGAACAAACGGTAAGTCTCATCTCCTAAAAGGATGCTTTCAGAATGGTAGGATGACTGGCTTTTGGACGTGCGCATTCCTGTATGAGGATTTCTGTGTTTTCAGATCAGCAACTGAGAGCAAAGACCCTAGTTATCCGCTAGGAAGGAAAGGAGCTGACTCCAGAGGGGTCATTGTAGATTTTTTTTCTCCCACCTGAAACGCAGTGGCAAAGTCTTGAGACAGTTTTTACCATGAAAAACTTCCAACTCCCCTTGCTATCTATCATTTTCTTTTTAGATAGAAAACCCTCGCATAATCATTATAAATGTTATAAGTTACTTACTTTTGAGGCTGAGTCTCATGTAGCTCAGGCTGGCCTCAAACTCCATTATGTGGCCAAGGCTGGACTAGAACTCCCTAGCAAGCCTTCTTAGGGAAAGGACAGCCCCCCCCAGGAGACAGCAAGACCAAGTTCTCAGCACAAAGAAGATTTATTTGCCCCAGAAGGACAGGGGTTAATAGACAAAGACAGGACACAGAGGACAAAGGAGAAGAGGAAAGAAAAGGAAGGGGGAAGGATGCTTGCCCTGGAGGGACAAAGGACCTGCCTCTGGCTAGAGAGGAGACAGCTGTGGCCCATGGGCAAATGGTGGTTTATAAAGGGAGAAGGGGAAACCCTGTGTTAGGGTGAATTGGTTTGTTTTGCTTGGGCATGCTAATTGGGATAGAGCAAGGCAGAGGGAATGGGGGAGAAGGGCAAAAAGCAACCCCTGTTGGTGCCATGTTCGCCATGCTCGGGTCTGCTAGAGCCCTTGGCCGTCTGTGTCTTCCTCCCACGTGCTGGGATTGCAGGTGTGTGCCACCAGCATTTGAGCTGATCATTTTTGAGTTTGATTTCTTTCATCTGTGAGGTGGGAATGCCCCCGGGCTTATTCCTCTGCACAGCATCTGCCCTACAGCACTTCCCAGCTATGCTAACCACATAAGATTGTCAGAGCGGCTGCGTACCCCAGCCTGTCTCCCCTCTACTTCCAGAAGCAGCCAGTAAGTGGGTTGTTTGATTTTGTTTTTGTTTTTTTTTAATGTTTATTTGTTTATTTATTTATTATGCATACAATATTCTGTCTGTGTGCATGCCTGAAGAGGGCACCAGACCTCATTACAGATGGTTGTGAGCCACCATGTGGTTGCTGGGAATTGAACTCAGGACCTTTGGAAGACGAGGCAATGCTCTTAACCACTGAGCCATCTCTCCAGCCCATTGTTTTTGTTTTTTTCATTTTTGTTTTTATGGATTGTTTGTGATAGGATTTTTTTTTGTTTTTGTTTTTTTTTTGTTTTTGTTTTTCAAGACAGGGTTTCTCTGTAGCTTTGGCACCTGTCCTGGAACTAGCTCTTGTAGTTCCATGTAGGACCATGCGGGCCTCGAACTCACAGAGATCTGCCCGCCTCTGCCTCCTGAGTGCTGGGATTAAAGGCATGTGCCACCACCGCCCAGCTGTGATAGGATCTTGCTACATAGACTAGCACTCACTATGTAGCCCAGGCTGTGTTGAATAAGAAGGAATCCTCCTCCTTTGGCCTCTTAAGTGCTGAGTGTGGCTGAGCATGTTTGTGTCTGTCTGATCCATCTGTGGTGTTAGGATTTATTGAATAGCAATCAATTCACAAGCTATGTCAGTTCTGTTGGCTGTAATTTTCCAAGTGGTCTTGATTTCCCTTGATAGCTGGCAGTTAGCAAACACAGTTCTTTCATTCCCATTTTAAATTTAATATTAGCACTCGGATCACATATTACACATCTTACAGTAAATATATACATGTAGAGCCGGCAGTGGTGGTGCGCAAGCCTTTAATCCCAGCACTCGGGAGGCAGAGGTAGGCACATCTCTGAGTCTGAGGCCAGCCTGGTCTACAAAGTGAGTTCCAGGACAGCCAGAGCTACACAGAGAAAGCCTGTCTCAAAAAAATTATGTATGTGTGTATGTATGTATGTGTGTGTATATATATGTGTGTGTGTATGTATACAGGTTACAGACTGGCTACCAAAGCCACAGTGGACAGAGTTCAAGGAATTCTAAGAGGCCTTACCTGAAGGCAGTCTAGTGTAGCCCAGGCTGGCCTAGAACTCAGTACATAGTAGAGACTGACTGACCTTGAGTTCTCGATCCTTCTGCCTCCATTCCCCAAATGCTGAATTTACAGCTGTGATTAAACAGGGGAAGACAAGCCGGGCGGTGGTGGCGCACGCCTTTAATCCCAGCACTCGGGAGGCAGAGGCAGGTGGATCTCTGTGAGTTCGAGACCAGCCTGGTCTACAAAACCAAGTCCAAGGACAGGCTCCAAAACCACAGAGAAACCCTGTCTCGAAAAACCAAAAATAAATAAATAAATAAATAAACAGGGGAAGACAGACCCTGGGGACTCTGGGAGCATCCTGGGAATAGAGCGGGAAAGGCCTTCTCGTGGGAACTGGGTTTGTGGTGGGTGACGTCATGAGAGAGTCAAAGCTGCAGGTCTCTGTCCCTGGTTTATAGGAAACATAATCCGTGATAAGAAAATTTGGCAGCGCTTACCTGAAAAGCAACACAAATGGGAAGTGAAAGCCCTGGTCAACGCCAAACCAAAACATAGCATAGCCGTAAGGAGTCTTTTTGTCTGGGAGCAAGCAAACAAGCCCACAGTATGGAACATGGGTGTGCACACCAGGTGGCCTCATGGGTGTGTGGCCTCATGGCTGTGCACACCAGGTGGCCTCATGGGTGTGTGGCCTCATGGCTGTGCACACTGGTGGCCTCATGGCTGTGCACAATGGGTGGCATCTGGCATACCTGAAGAACAAAGGAAAGGATTGGGGAAACAAAATTGTCCTGAGGTGTTTGTTTCGCCTTGGAAAAAAAAAAAGGAGTGTTTCTTACTCTTCTCACTATTGTGACCAATATCAAGACAAGAGTCAACTGAAGGGAAGAAGGGTCAACTGGGCTCACAGCTCCCGTGATGGCTGAGAAGTCGTGATGGCCGGGGCCTGAGGCAGCTGGTCACAGAGCCTCCACAGTCAGGACGCAGAGAGAGATGGATGCTCAGCTCACTGGCTCCTTGACTCCTTTTTTTTTTTTGTTTTTGTTTTTGTTTTTTCGAGACAGGGTTTCTCTGTGGTTTTGGAACCTGTCTTGGAACTAGCTCTGTAGACCAGGCTGGTCTCGAACTCACAGAGATCCACCTGCCTCTGCCTCCCGAGTGCTGGGATTAAAGGCATGCGCCACCACCGCCCGGCTTCCTTGACTCCTTTTTATTCAGACTGGGAACACAGACCTTTGGTGGATCACCCACACTCACGTTCCCCACCCTGGTTAACCCAGTCTAGAAGCTTCCTCACACATGTCCCAGAGGTGGTCTCCTATGTGGTCCTAGAGCCTGTCAGCTTGACACTGTTAACCATTACACTGGGTCTCCTGGAGCCCAGCCTGCCTCTGAACTCCTATATGGCTAAGGATGGCCTCGAACTCCTGAGCCTTCCCGACTCCATCTCCCACGAGCTGGAATTTCAGGCATGAGCTACCATTCCTGATTTATCTCGGGGCATTGTGCACGCTAGGCAAGTACTCCATTGCAGTTCTAGCCCCGTCGAGCGGTCTTAACGAAGACCTCCATGTCATTTTTGTCTTTCCAGATTTACCTTCTCCAAAGCTGAACTCAAGGACGAATGTGGTCAGCATGGGCCAGAATGTATCTCTGTCTTGTTCCAGCAAGAACACATCAGTGAATGTCACCTATTCGCTATTTTTGGGTAGGAAACACCTACAAACCAAGAAAAGTGGGCAAACTGTGACTTTTTACCTGAAGATCTCCAATGCCGACGAAACAGGCCCCTACAAATGCAAAACCAATGATTCCAGTGGGCAGAAATACAGTCAGGATTTCAACTTCACCATCGCCAGTAAGTGCCTCTCACCATACAATGGAGGCCTGGGTGGGGGTGGGGTCACAATCTCCAGTAAGTGCCTCTCACCATACAATGGAGGCCTGGGTGGGGGTGGGAGGAGGGGAGGAGGGGGGCAGAAGGGACTCTCTCTGGTGCTAGGAGGGGCTCTTGGCAATTCGAAACAGTCAAGAACATGCAAAGGGGCTGGAGACATGATGCAGCAGTGTAGAGTCCTTGCTGCAGGCTTTCTTCTCCCCTTTCTTATTCTGTCTGGCCCTCAGTCTCAAGGCTGGAGACGTCTTCCCTGCTTTGCTAATCCTCTAAGGAAGTGCTTCCTGATCTCCTAGTCCCTCCCTCGTCTAACCAAGATCAGCCAGCTCTCCACTCTTCTTCCCTTGAAGCTTGAAGCCCCAGGAGCCAGCACCCTTCCCGCCCAGCCACACCGCAGGTGTTCTGCTTTTCTCTGCTGCCTTCCCTGCTTCTCTTAGCCCAGAACCAGTTGTCTGTGGTGACCTTGATAGTGAGCCCCTTGGAGAGTGAGGGAAGGGATCTAAAGACAGTCTCGTCAAACCTCATAAACAACCACTGGTTCTCCAGGTCTACCAGTGTGGGGACCCCAAGCCACAATCATCCATGCCAAATTAAATTCAAACGAATCAAAACGGTAGTAAAAAATTCTAGGGATAGCCGGGCGGTGGTGGCACACGCCTTTAATCCCAGCACTCGGGAGGCAGAGGCAGGCGGATCTCTGTGAGTTCGAGACCAGCCTGGTCTACAGAGCTAGTTCCAGGACAGGCTCCAAAGCCACAGAGAAACCCTGTCTCGAAAAAAAACAAAAAACAAAAAACAAAAAACAGGGGGCTGGAGAGATGGCTCAGTGGTTAAGAGCACTGACTGCTCTTCCAAAGGTCCTGAGTTCAATTCCCGGCAACCACATGGTAGCTCACAACCATCTGTGGTGAGGTCTGGTGCCCTCTTCTGGCCTGCAGACATACACACAGACAGAATATTGTATGCATAATAAAAATAAATAAATATTAAAAAAAAACAAAAAACAAATTCTAGGGCTGGCAAGATGGCTCGGTGGGGTAAAGGCACTTGCTGTGCAAGTCAGAGTTTGATCCCTGGAACTCACATAAAGGCGGAAGGAAAGAGCTGACTCCGCAGAACTGTTCTCTCCCGCCACATGCATGCTGTGGCATGTGCACCAGTGTACATTCATTTGAGTGTGCATGCAGGTGTGTGCACACTTGTGCACAAACACACACAATTAATACACTCAATACCATAGTACTGGGTATATCTTTAACCCCAGTACTCAGGAGACAGAGGCAGGTGAATCTCTGTGAGTTCAAGGCCAGCCTGGTCTATATAGCTAGTTCTAGGCTAACCAGGGCTACGTGGTAAGACACTGTCATAAAAGAAGTAAATAAAATAAAAAAAAATAAAAAACCCTCGATGCCACAACCTTGTCACATTTCTGGTATTCAAGAGTCATAGGTAACCGGTGACTCTGCCATGCTGGACAACATAGCAGATGTCTGTCACTACAGGAGGTTTTGTCAGATGGAAATGCAGGTCAAAGGCTCTGAATCTTAGGGTACAAATGTCCTAATCTAACCTAGCGCAGCAGGGCGTTCTTTCCACAGGGGATGCTCCGAAGACCAAGGTGTCGGTCACTTGTTTTGTTGCTGTCACAGAACACCTGGCCAAACCCTTTCAAGAGAAAGGATTAATTTGGGTCCCCAGTGACACAGTCATCCAGAAAGGGACAGTCACAGCAGCAGGAGCGGGAGGTGGTGGGTCATATTTCATCCACATACAGGAAGGAGAGAGAGAGAGAGAGAGACAGAGAGAGGGAGGGGAATCCTTGTGCTCAGTTTTTATTATTATATTATTATTGTTGTTGTTGTTGTTATTATTTGGACACAGTCTTATTATGTAGCCTTGCCTAGCCTGGAACTCACTATGTAGACAAGGCTGGCTTCAGACTCACAGAGATCTATCCACCAGCCTCTACCCCAAGGGAGGTGTCAGCAGGCCACTTTCTCTCTTATACAACCTGGGACTTTTCCCATGGGATGGCACCACCCATGCCTAGGGTGGATCTGTGCACCTCAGTTAACCTAATCTATATAATCCCTCATGACTTGCCCAGAAATTCGAGTCCTAGGGGATTCTAGATCTGATCAAGGTGACACCGCTCTTTGCCAGCACGGCCAGAGGTACAGGTTTTTACAAGAGTCTCATGCTATTTGTGGCTGTCATAGGATGGAGTGGGAGGAGGAAACTGACACAGACCTGGAGGTGTGGCACACAGTGATTTAACAGAGTCCTCCACCCTGCATGGTAAGGCTGACAAACGCGCATTCTCTGCACATAGCCCTCCTTTTTTGTTTTGTTTTGGCTTTTTTGAGACAAAGTTTCTCTGTAGCTTTGGAACCTGTCCTGGAACTAGCTCTTGTAGACCAGGCTGGCCTCGAACTCATAGAGATCCGCCTCCTTCTGCCTCCCGAGTGCTGGGATTTAAGGTGTGTGCCACCACCGCCCAGGTCCTGCGTTTTTTTCGAGTGACATTCTGTCCCATCAAACTGTTGCTGGATTATAAAACATGACCATCCTCAGTGAAGTCTCACAGGTACGTCTCTATCGACGGCTCACTTGGTGCAGGCTGCTGTTTGTTGAAGCTAAATTGATTCCAGGACATCAGTGGCACCTAAGCCATGGTAATTCCCTGAGCCCCATCAGGACTGATGGCTGGAGCCATAAGCACAGGCTTCTCCCTCCGGGATTCACTTGTCAGCTAAGGCTCGAGAACCTGGATGAACCACACCCTGACTCTGGTTGGGTGGTTCCTGCCCTCATGGAGCCTCTGGTCTAGGGGGAAGGACACAAAACCCAGACAAATGACTCGGAAACTGTGCCGGCTGTTGTTAAGGACACTGGCACAGCGTGGAGAAAGGCAAGGTCTGGTGGAGGGCCCACCTAGGCGAGGCAGAGAATGAGAAGGAGCTAGCTATAAGGGGAGACCAGGAAAAGAGGGCACTGGTTGATGTTCTTGGCACGTTCAGGGCTCCAGCTTGGGGTAGGGACCGAGCTAGTTCGAGGTGGTTGAAGGTCAGAGAAGCAGGCCAGCCCAGGGGAAACTTCAGACACAGGGCGTCAAGTTTGCAGGGGTCTGGAGTAGTGAGGGTCAGGGCTCTGCGTCCAGTCTGCATTTGTCAGGACCGTGACCTTGGGCCTTTACTTCTTCCTTTGGAAGCAGGCTCTTGTGTAGCCAAGGCTAGCTTTATACTCACGTAGCCAAGGCTAGCTTTATACTCACTTACGTAGCCAAGGATGACTCGTATGGAGTTTCAGGACAGCCAGGACTACAGAGAGAAACCCTATCTCAAAAAGAAAAGATAGATAGATAGATAGATAGATAGATAGATAGATAGATAGATAGATAGATAGATAGATGATAGATAGATCTAAAGAAATCTATTTAAAAAAAACCACCAAACTGTAGAAAAAGAAGAGTAGGGGTTGACAGCAGACCAGAGCCCTGTATTTCCTGTTTTGAGTTTCCATTGAATAAATTTAGCAGGGCCACTTCTGCTTTTTGGAGGAAGTAAAAATACTTCTATAACTGAATCCTATAAATGGAAACATAGAAGTGTGATACTTTTGGTTTAGAACAAAGTGGACCTTCCACCGTATACTTGGGACTGGACTGTTGGCACAGTCATGCCCATGGCTCTGTGAGTGGAGGTGCTTGGCACCAAGTCTGCCCGTTTCAGTGTGACCCCTGGGACCCACATAGTGGAAAGAACCGACTCCCACAGGTTGTCTTTTGGCGTCTATATGCACACGTAAGTGTATGTATGTACACACCCTAAATAAATTTTGATTGCAGTCATTCTCAAGAATGAACAAACTGGCCGGGCGGTGGTGGCACACTCCTTTAATCCCAGCACTCAGGAGGCAGAGGTAGGTGAATCTGAGTTCGAGGGCAGCCTTTTCTGTAAGAGCGAGTCCCAGGACAGTCAGGGCTACATAGAGAAGCCATGTCTTGAAAAACCAAAACAAGAACAAACAAATAGCCAGGTGTGTTATACACCTGTAATCTCAGCATTTGGGAATTGGAAGCAGGAGAGTCAGGAGTTTAAGCTAGTCTCGGCTGCATAGCAAGTTCAAGACAAGACATAATGAAGTCTGAGCTAAGAGGCGACCTCGCTCCACCCTCTAATTCCTCAGCACTTGGCTTGGGTCACACTGCGCGTGCGCGGTTAGTCAGGCTAGCTACTTGTCTGGTCCCCAAGTGTGTGTGGCTCCTCAGCAGGTCGTTAGCCTTGAAGCCAGTGAGTTGAAGCCAATGAGCTGGAGTAAGGGGTTGATCTGTGTGCATGGATGGAGTACTCGGTATGGTCGGATATTGTTTGAGTGCCCACTTTTATCCTTCTAGACCTGGCAGCTGTCCTGGGCAGGCAGATGGGAACAGGTCTAAACTGATTTTATTTGTTATGTGTGCATGCAGCACTAAGTGGATGTCAGCGGACAGTTTCGACAGGGATGCTCTCTGCTTCCTCAGTGTGGGTTCCAGGGCTTGAATTCAGGTCCTCGGGCTTGCCTGACAGCGCTTTACCCTCCTGAGTCATTCCGCCAGCCCCAGACCAATCTAACTCCATGCTGCATGTAACACCTAACAGGTGGGACTTGTTTGGGTGACCCGCATCCTGCAAGCCTAACTAAGAGCTGCCCCGAGCACCCTGTGTCGTCTGTCCTTACTTACTGCGCTGTGAGGAACCCAAGCATGAAGAGCTGGGCCGCTCTGTGATGCCCGTGGGGGAGGGAGAACGAGGATGTGACTTTAAGAACTTCGTGGCCCAGCATGGGCACTCTCGTGAGATACAGAGTGTACTGGATAACTCAGGAGACAGCCATGGCGGCCTTTCCTAGCGCACTTGGCAGGTCGGTGTTCTAGCCAGTGGTGACCTGCGAATGCTGTTTTCTTACAGAAGAGAGCTGCCCTTTATGTCTGCTGTCACAGCTGCTGCCAGCAGTGTTACTGGGGCTGCTGGTAATAATCCTAGTTCTGGTTTTCTTCATTCGAACAAAGTACAAAAGAGGTGAGTTCTCCCTGGTATGGTCCTGTGAGGTTCAGACTCAGCAGGGCAGAGGGGAAGGGGCAGAGTCAGAAATGAAGCAGGGAGGGGCTGGAGAGATGGCTCCGCAGCTGGGAGCACCCACAGTGTAGCACGAGCCCTTGTAACTCCGGTTTCAGGGGATCAGGTGCCCTCTCCTGACCCGTAGTGGGCACTGGGCACACACAGGGTGTCCATACATGCAGGCAAAATACTTATGCACATAAAAGAATTAAAAATTTAAAACGAATACTTAAATTTAAAAAAGTGGAGCAGGGAAACTATGGTCTTCTGATCTCAGATGGTTGGGAAGTGGGCCTGGTTAGGACCTGGATGGGAGACATGGAGTAGGGAGGAAATAAAGAGGAGGGTTCGATCCCTGGAGCCCACAGGATGGAAGGGGGAAACTGACTCTGGTGAGTTGTCCTCTGACTTCCACAGTGCTGTGTGGTGTGCCTATAACCACACACTAGCAAGTAACTAAATATAATTTAAAAAAAAAATTTAGAAAGAGATGAGACGAAGCCAGGTGGTGGTGCACACCTTTAATCCCAACACTGAGAAGGCAGAGTCAGGCAGATCTCCAGATTTGAGGCCAGCCTGGTCTACAGAGTGAGTTCTATGACAGCCAGGGCTACAGAGAAACCCTGTCTTGAAAAACCAAGCAAAATGAAGAGATGAGAAATGAGGAGAAGAGACAGATTTCATGAGGCTCACAGGGCTTGACCTTCAAATCCTCAGTGAGGCCCTTCTGATGGGGGTTGTCTGGAGAGCCAACCTCGCCTGGACACAGCTTACACACAGCCCTAAGTCCCCAATCCCCATGACTGAATTAGAATTCTGCAACTGCAGCTACTGTCTCTAAATTATTAATAATATTTGTACTTTTATTTTGTGATTGGATCTTTCTATGTATGCCTGGTTGGCTTTGAACTCACAATGATGCTCCTATCTCAGCTTAGGAATGCTGAGCTTATAGGCATGCACCACTACTCCCAATTTATACTTTTTTTCCTTTGAGACTGGGTCTTGTAGCCCAGGCTGGCCTTGAACTCACTGTGACTTCTGATCACCACTGTAATCCAGTGCTGGGATTACAAGCACAGGCCCCTCCATTCAATTTATTTGACAGTAGGGATGAAACCCAGGGCATCATGCACGCCAAGCAAGTACTCTACCAACTGAGCAGCATCACCAGCCTGTCTCTTCATAAAATTATGCTAAAAATACGGACACATGAAATTTGCAATTTTACTCCCCTATCTTTCTTTTTAACGGAACGCCATGTGCTAAACCAGAGCTCTACATGGGATCATGCCTCAGCTCCTCAGGTGTGCTTGTTAGTGGCTGTGAGACCATCAGTGACTCCACACCCTTGTCAGCTTCCCTTGCGGGGACCCAGTGCCCCGAGACAGTCCCTCACTCTGTCTCCCCTGCCCGGTAGCCACCTTTCTGCGCTCTGTCACTACAGCTCTAACTATTTGTTCCAGCGGCATTCTGCAACAGTTGCCTGTCTTATTTTGTGACAGGGTCTCCTCTATTCCCCAGGCTTCCCTCAAACTTACCGTGTAGTTGAGAATAGCCTTGAACTTCTGGTCCTCCTGAGTGGGTGGGTTGCAGGTGTGCAGAATGAACCTGCTTGCTAGGCAAGGACTCTACCAACTGTGCCCCATCCCCAGGGACTGTCCTTGGTGTGTGGCTCCCTGGGCATAGCAGAATTCTTTCCTCTTTAGGTTGGGGAACACTCTGATCTGTGTGCATACCTAATGTCATCTTCCTGCCCCTACATCCCATGCTTGGGTGGCGTGCATCTTCTGGCAGTGATAAAACAGTGCTTCTGTGCACCTGGGCATGCGTGTATGGCCGTCATTGTTCACAGCGAGAGACTCCTGAAGCTCACTGTATATCATAGAGGTGGTCCCGAGAAGAAGCCTTTCAAAGGGTGGAGCCTCTACTCTCTCAGCCACCTTCAGGAAGCTTGGGGTGTGGCATTGGATGGGGACCTCTCTCTCTCTTCCCACTTGATGCATGATAGCAACAAGAAACCTTTCACCAGCTGGGCAGCGGTGGCACACGCCTTTAATCTCAGTACTCAGGAGGCAAAGGCAGGTGGATCTCCGTGAGTTCGAGGCCAGCCTGGTCTACAGAGGGAGTTCCAGGACAGGGTCCAAAGCTACAGAGAAACCCTGTCTCAGAAAAGAAAAGAAAAGAAAAGAAAAGAAAAAGAAAAGAAGGAAAGAAACCCTTCCTTCACAATTCAGTTAGGAGCCTTTCCTGTTCCCTATTTACCTCTAAGCCCTTCTCTGGTAGATTTCAGAGTGGCCCCTTCCGTGGTCACACACACATGGAGAAAGAGCTAGATTTGCACAAGACAGCACTGTGTCTCAGCATAGAAGGCTCCAAACAGAGGGTTGTTGGGTACCTGGTGCCTTTGCCTCTCTGGGTCTCAGCCTTCTGGTCTGTGGAACAGGGCTATGGAGAAACTCTGAATTAGTAAGACTCATTCACAGATGTCAGGCCGTTGTGCCTCCCTCCATCTCTACAGGGACAAAGGTCACAGAGGGCAGGCACTCCATTGATACAATAGTTGAAAAGCCCCTGGGACAGGTCAGTAGTACAGTCCTTGCTGAGCTCGCATGCCCTAAAAACCCTTGAAAGTGGGTGTCCTACTTAACACAGCTCCTCAAACATCTCCAGAACATCTCCCTTTTCTGCAAGCAAAACCATTGTCAAAGTGGCATTAAGATTTGTGCACGCTGTTATTCCCAGCTCTCGGGAGGCAGAGACAGGAGGTCTCAGAGTTCAAGGCCCGCGTGCTCTACAAATCAAGTTCCAGGGCTACACAGAGGAACCCTGTCTTAAAAAATTTCTTCTGACAGAACTTAGCAGCATCATTCATCTCTGGAAGGTGACTCAAGGCTCCCTACCAACTGTTCTTCTCAGGAAGGAGAGAAAACATCTGTAGGCTAAGACAGGCCTGGTCAGGAGGCCTGGGGCAGAGGAGTGGCTGTCCCACACAGATCTGTGGTTGTGTCCGTCATTACTTCAGGCCAGCACTGAAGCATGCCTCTTAGAATCATGGGAAATTCTGCACCTTGGCAGAGAAGACAGGAAAAATGTCTAAACTGGCTAAATGTGACAACTCTGCCTTTTTTTTTTTTTTTTTTTTTTGTCAGGAAAAGCTCAGAGAGCGAGCAAGTCCAAGAGTTCTGGAGATCAGTCACGCAAGGTGAGCTGTATGCAAACGTCTGTGAGACTCACACAGGTTAGGAGCCTGGCCGGCTATTTTGATGAGTTTGGTTGGCTGGTTTGGGGTGACTGTGTACTGGTATAGTATAATATGTATATATAGTATGCTGTTTTGATGAGTTTGGGGTGACTGTGTACTGGCATAGTATAATATGTATATATGGTATGCTGCTTTGATGAGTTTGGTTGGTTTGGAGTGACTGTGGACATGTATAGTATAATATGTATATATGGTATGGTGCTGGAACTCGAACCCAAGGGGTCACATATGCTAGACAAGTACTCTACACAGTTCTATGAAAAAAAAAGTATTTTTTAAAAAAGATTCTCCAGAAAAATGGGTTAAAAAAAAAAAAAGGGAAGGAAAGTAACAGAGTATCCCATCTCCCCCCCACCTCCGTCTTCCATCTCCCACCCTACTCTCCAGATGGCCAGGTGTGGCATGTCACCAGTTGGCCATTCTAGCCTCGATTCTTTTTTCTTTTTTTACTTAATACTTAGATATGACTTTATATTAGCTTGGGATGACCCATGCTGTATCCCAAAGTCTTTCATAATCATATTTTTGTTTGTTTTTTCAAGATAAGATTTCTCTGTGTAGCCTTTGCTGTCTTAGAACTTGCTCTGTAGACCAGGCTGGCCTCAAACTTCGAGATCAGCCTGTCTCTGCCTCTGCCTC
>NC_022014.1:59486868-59488184 GCF_000317375.1 Microtus ochrogaster
GAGGTCTGGCGCCCTCTTCTGGCCTGCAGACATACACACAAACAGAATATTGTATATATAATAAATAAATAAATATTTAAAAAAAAACTATATATGTTTATTATGTGCAACTTAGTTATTTGGGAGCAGATTTTTTTTTTCTGTTTGCTTGTTCACTTTGAACTCGCTATGCAGCCCAGGATGACCTCAAACTCATGACAATCCTCCTGCTTCATCCTAGTCCTAGGATTACAAATCTGACTTAATTTGCATATCACCCTTTCCCAGAGGCCGTGATAACCTTTTCTGTATCTATTTCAGTCTGCATGCTGCAGAAGTGAGCACGTCTCATTTTTGTTTGCTTGCTTATTTGCTTCTTGTGATGCTTAGAATCAAACCTAGGGCTCCACACATGCCAGCCGAGTGCTGGAATAAGTGAGAGAGCATAAAACTGGTCCTCCGCAGTCTTTAAGAGGGTAGTACTTAATGACTAGCTAGAGTCACCACACCGTACAATATTTAGCCACTTATCAGATCAGACACTGCATGTTGGATGCTTTGTGGTGGAAGGGCCTACCTAGCTAAGGGCTCCGTCCTGGGCAGCTCAACTGGTCCCAGTCACACTCTGAGCTCCCGGTCACGCTCTGAGCACTGTGCAAGCCCTGACAAAGGAAAGTGTTCTTTCTTGGCGCCCCCCCACCCCCGCCCCGCGGTTGGAGGATTCAAGAATCATCTTAGTGAGGCTATGCATTGTTTCCCTTTTTTGGTTCTCTTTGTTTTTGCTCAGAGGCAGGACAACCCCAGGAGCTACACTATGCCACTCCGGTCTTCAAGGAGGTGGTACCCAGGGAACAAGGTGAGCTATGATGGGGACAAGAGATGCTTTTGGAATGAGACAAGAGTCCCTGCGACATCACTGTGAGCAGGGACTTTGTATCTGGGATATGGGGACCCCAGGTGCCCAGAAAGTCAACAGTAATCAATAACAGCTCCCACAAATATGTCAGGTGCTGAGGCTGGAGGAGAAAAAGACAAGGTAGAGAGACTGTCTTCTAAATACTTCCAAGACAGGCTGGAGAGATGACTTGTCCCTTCCAGAGGACCTGCGTCCACTTCCCATGCTCAAGTCAGGCAGCTCACGACCGCCTGTAACTCAGCACCTAGCCTCCAAGGGCACCTGTGCCCACATGTGCATACACCCCTCACACGCACGAAATTAAAATAAGAATAAAAAACATCAAAAAAGCCGGGCGGTGGTGGCACACGCCTTTAATTCCAGCACTCGGGAGGCAGAGGCAGGTGGATCTCTGTGAGTTCGAGACCAGCCTGGTCTACAA
>NC_022014.1:59488315-59492797 GCF_000317375.1 Microtus ochrogaster
AAAAACCAAAAAAAAAAAAAAAAAAAAAAAAAATCAAAAAACTCCCAAGAGGAGGATTCAGTCACTACTGAAACATTTTCAAGGAGCAGTTGAGGGCCGGGGAGATGGCTCTGTATTCGGAGCTCTTGTCTGCCTCACTAGCATGGGACATCAGTGTGGACCCCCAACCCTCATGCAAAAAAGCTTGGCGCAGTCATGCTCGGGCCTGTGACCCCAGTGCTGAGATGAGGAGCCTGCTGGGACCCACTGACAGTCTGAGGACAACTTGGTGTCAGCGCTCTCCTTCCTCCCTGTGGGACCCTGGGATAGAACTTGGTGACAAGCGCTGTTACCTCCGAGCCCACACTCCTGAAATGGGGGTCCCATTTAGGCTTTGCCTGAGTTTATCGCTGGAAGTGACTGAGTTCTTTTCTCTTTTCTGTTACAGAGGGCCATGCTGGTAATAAAACGGATTACGTCTATTCTAACCTCACCTACTGAAGTGTGAAGAAACCGACTGCATCCCGTGTAAAAGAGACTTTCTAGTAAGCCGGTGTGTATAGGCGAACAGCCAATTTGCCTGGCGCTTCAGTTTCACACCAAGCTGGGGAAGGAGGACCCTGAATTCACGGCCAACTGGGACTAAAAGCAAGACCCCGTCTTAAAACACAAAACTAGGCAGGTGGTGGAGACACACACCTTTAATCCCAGCACTCGGGAGGCAGAGGCAGGCAGTCTCTGTGAGTTGGAGGACAGCCTGGTCTACAGAGTGAGTTCCAGGACAGACTCCATAGCCCTGTCTCGAAAAACAAAAAAACAACCAACCAAACAAACAAACAAAAAACAAAAACCACAAAACCAAAACTATTTAAGCTAGTCACCAAAGTGAATTTCTATTTTTCACATCTGAACACTATTCCTTTGGCTAATTTTGGGCATCTAATCTTGTCATCTAAGTAGCCAGGCTTGATAACAGTTATTAAGTATTTGATTTTGTGGGCGTCCATCGTCCTCACTCTCCAATACCTTTAATTACCTCGGGGCCCAAGAGGGGGCTGTGCAGTTAAAAGCACATACTGCTCTTTCAAGGGACAGGAGTTTGAGTCCCACAGCTCAGAGCTGCCAATAACTTTGTTTCCAGAGGATCCATCACTGTCTTCTGGCATCTGCAGGCACTGTACTCATGCACAAACACACACCTAAACAATTAAAAATTAACAAGCCTACAGCCATATCACCTGGAACATGCCCAATCTCATCTAAAAATAAGTAATAAAAATTTAAAAAGTTAAATCTAGGCCGGGCAGTGGTGGTGTATGCCTTTTCCCAGCACTTTTCCCAGGCAAAGACAGGTAGGTGGATCTCTGTGAGTTTGAGGCCAGCGTGGTCTACAAGAGCTAACTCCAAACAGGCTCCAAAACTACAGAGAAACCCCATCTCTAAAACAACAAACAAACAAGAGTTAAATCTTAGACAACAGTGCTGTTTGTAAGTGAACCAAGAGGAATTACAATAATCATCTTTCACGATCCCTTGCCCCCCTGCCTACCAAAGGTTCGAACACAAAACCACAAAGTGTGGCCAGGTGTGGTGGTACACATCTTTAATTCCAGCACTCAGGATACAGAGGCAGGTAGATTTCTGTGAGTTCCAGGACAGCCATGGCTACATAGTGAGACCATGTCTCAAAAATAGGAATGAAAAAAAAAAAAAAAGCAAGCAAGAAGAAACACACAACCAACAGCTACAAATAAAGACCACCACAAAGCATAATCCCTGTCTAAATATAGGTGACCTTGAAAATGGGTCTGAGGGTCTGGGGTGCTGGCTCCTCAGGAAAGAGCGCTTACTTCACAAGTATGCTTACTTCACAAGTATGAGAACCTGTGTCAGGTCCCCGGCACCCACGTAAAAAGTCAGGTGTAGTTACACACACCTGTAACCCCTGTAGTATAGGGGAGCAGACCTCGTGTGTGTGTGTGTGTGTGTGTGTGTGTGTAAGACTATGTGTCTGCAAACACATAAAGTTAGTTGAAGAGATGGTTCAGCAGTTAAAAGCCCGGGCTGCTTTGACAGAAGACACTGGGTGGCCCCTAACCACCACATTAGGCAGCTCACAACTGCCTGAACCTCAATTCCAGGGGATCCGATACCCTCTCTGGACTCTAGGCACTCATGTGAGCAGACCCCCACATAGACACATATACCTAAGTAAAAAGAAAACAAATCTTGTTAGTATTGATTTGCTTTGCTTCTTTTTTTTTTCTCCCCTCAAGACAGGGTTTCTCTGTGTAGTTTTGGAACCTGTCCTGGAACCGGGCTGGCCTTAAGGAGATCTGCCTGTCTCTGCCTCCCAAGTGCTGGTATTAAAGGTGTGCGCCACCACTGCCTGGCTTGAAACTGATTTCTTCATTGTAGCACAAACACACTAAAGTATCTTCCTCGTGCACCAAGCTTGCATTGTGTTATTTTACAAAGGGAGAGGATGCTGTCCCCAGCAAGGGTAGGAAATCATCTTTGCCTGTTCAGAGGGATCAGTGGATTTAAGAATGCTCAGATCTCAAATGTGCACATCCCAAGGTGCATTCAGGAGGGATATTTTGTTTGTGTTTTAATAAATGAAGCTTGGCTGAAGATCAGAGACTAAAGCAGGCCCCACTGGTGAGTCTTACAAACCAGGCAGTGGTGACACACACCTTCAATCCCAGGAGCCACACTAGTTAGCCATAGAAACCAGGTGGTAGTGGTGCACGCCTTTAATCCTAGAGATAATTTACTTGGGGTTGTTATCAGCTTTGGGCTGGTACAAACAATGCAGCTATGGGAGTTTTTACACTACAAACATGGCTCTTGATGCCCGTGTACGCACAAGTCTGTTGTGTGTGCATAAGAATGGAACGCCTGGGTCTTTCAGTGAGGCACTTCTTTACAGAAAGCCTGGGCCATCGGGACGACTCAGTGGTTAGAAGCACTTGCTGTGTAGTGTGAGTTCAATTCCCAGGACTCCCAAGTTGCCCTCTGACCTCGACACTGGTACCAGGGAGTGTGTATGTGTATATCCCCCCCCCCCCCCGCCACACACACACTCAAGTAAATGTAATTTTAAAAGTAAAGAAATCCAAACACAGGAGACAGTGCTCAGGCTTTCCGGGGGATTCAGTCTTTTTTAAAGGGGAAAAGGCTGTAATTAGGCTCAAGTTCGCGCAGCTGGTGACTAGCAGAGCCAGGGCTGACTTTACAGCCAGCTGTCCAAATAGACAGTGTCAGCTGGCACAGGGACAATGAAAATGCTGGCCCAAGGTATAAATAAACTCAAATATAATTTACATCTCCCTGAGTTCCGATTTCCCTCTGAACGGAGTTCCCCTCCTCCCCCCATAGTGTTCCCCATAAACAGCACCTCGGGTGGGGGCTACAGAGGAGCAACCTCATGTAAGACTCGAACCAACAGGATGTGTTGTAATGGAGGGGAATCTACCACTTTCGAGCATGTGGGATCCTCCCTGAGACGGGGGATTCAAACTGGAGCCAGGATTGTTTAAAGTGACCGGCAAGTTGGAAGCTGGCCGTGATGGTGCACACCTGTAATCCCTCAGAACCCTCACAAGTCAGGGGGCTCAGCATCAGCTCCCAAGCCCCCACAGAACCACTCGCCAAGCTCTAAGCTCTGGGTGGTTTTTCCAGCCCAAAGTTCCACAACCTTCCCAGAAATGACCTGGTCAGGTCTTTCACAGCAGTACGTGGATCCAAAGGACTTGGGGTATGTTTAAGAACTTACAGGTTACATCCATCATCGTGGGGGAGGCCAGGGCTGGAGCTCAAGGCAGGAACTGAAGCCAAGGAACGGGGAAGAATGCTGCTAATGGCAAGCTTGCTCAGACTGCTTTTCCACACAACCCAGGACCACCTGCCCAGGGGTGGCACCTCCCACAGGGTGATGGGCCCTCCCACATTAATTGTTAATCAAGAAAATACCCTTTAAGTTGGGCAGTGGCCTGTGTGGCACTCAGGAGGCAGAGGCAGGCAGATTTCTACGAGTTCAAGGCCAATCTGGCCTACAAAGAGAGTCCAGGACAGCCAAGGCTATACAGAGAAACCGTCTTGAAAAAACGACAGAAAAAAAAAATACCCTTCAGACTTATCTACATGCTGTAGGATAATGGTCTGTACCCGTCAATTGTATTTTAATAAGACGCTGATAGACCAGTAGCTAGGCAGGAAGTATAGGCGAGGCAACCAGGCAGGAAGTATAGGCAGGGTGATGAGAATGGAATTCTGGGAAGAAGATTCAGTCTTCTGTGATAAATAGTGAGTTCCAGGACAGGCTCCATAGCTACTGAAAAACCCTGTCTCAAAAAACCAAAACCAACCAAACAACTAAACAAAAAACAAAGTTTACTCCAATTTCAGAAACAAAACAGTAATTTACTTAAAAAAATAATGATGGGGCCGGGCGATGGTGGTGCACGCCTTTAATCCCAGCACTCGGGAGGCAGAGGCAGG
>NC_022014.1:59492897-59518857 GCF_000317375.1 Microtus ochrogaster
AAGCCACAGAGAAACCCTGTCTCGAAAAACCAAAGAAAAAAAAAAAATGATGATGGGCATCGAAGAACTTCCATATGGGGCTTGCTTTCAATATGGCAAAGCTAGCCACTGGGCAAGAAACTGCCCTCGGCTGCTGACTGTACGCTGTCCAAGGTGGACAAGCAGGACACAACGGCGATGACTGCTGAACTTTGCCAAGACAAGTCAGGCATGTCCATCAAAATTCCTGCTTCACAGGAAAGTCTGTCAGACATTCTAGTTGTAGGACAAAGATGAAAACCCTAACATTACAGAGGAACCTGGGTGACTGTCTTGGCGGCCAGCTGTCCCTGTCATTTCTGTAGTTTTGGAGGTTGCTTGCTTTGTACTTCCTGTTTACTCAGGTAAAATTATATTCTTTTCGGGTCTCTGATGGGAATTGAAGACTAGATGAAGTTTTTCTTGTTACCTAATTCAGAAAAGAAACTTACAAAAAATGTAAAGTGTATAAGGTTAAGAGACATAAAAACTTAAGTTGTTTATCTAAGAAAATTTTTTAAGACCTAAAAAGATATTTTTAGGTTTGTAATACAAGTTATGATAGAAAGTGGTTTAGGTATAAAATGTTGGATTCACCAAGATAGGATGGATAATAGAGTACTTTCTCCAAATTTTCCAAATGAAAATGGACTGTACATTGTGAATGTATTTCTTGCCTGGTAACTGTTCTTGCTGTATGGTTTTACTGTGTTAGAGTTGAAACCTTTTTATTTGGACAATATCTGACAATTGTTCTTTTTGTATATACTTTTACTGTGTTAAGAGTTAAAAACTTTATTTAAACAAAAGTGGGAAATGTTGCGGGATATTTGATCAGACTGTGAAATAGTCTCAGACTGTGAAACTCTGAGACTATTAAAAAAATTAACCTTGGACCAGGGGGCAGAGGCAGCAACTAGTTGACAAGAATTAGCCACAGAGAGTACGGAGGACCTGTTAAGATGGACAGACACAAACAGGGGAAGGAGTAGGGAGGGACTGAAGAGATTTGTGGTCCTTTTTGGTTTGGGACAGTGTGGAGAGACATTTTCTTGCTGGGTCTTCAGCCAAAAAGGAAGGTCACCTGGTTGCTTCTCGGTTTCTCTGATCTAGCAGGTTTTCACCCCAATATCAAACTCCTGAGTATTTATTGGTAAAGAGAACGTAGATAAAAACAGCAGCACCCACTAAAAGCCAGGCTCTCTGTCATACAGCTGTAATCTTAGCACCAGGAAAGTAGACACAGGAGGATCCTTCAGATTTCCTGGGACACACATATGCACACACACACGTGTACCTGCATTTGTGTACACACGCACACACACACACACAGAGCTGGGCATGGTGGCTCACACCAATCCTCTTGGGAGGCTCAAATAGGAGGATGTCAGGTCCTAGATTCAATTCTCAGTATTTCTTTTTTTAAAAGATTTATTAATTATGTATATAGCATTTGCCTGCATGTATCCCTGCAGGCCACAAGAGGGCACCAGATCTCATTACAGATGGTTGTGAGCCACCATGTGGTTGCTGGGAATTGAACTCAGGACCTCTGGGAGAACACAGTGCTCTGAACCTCTGAGCCATCTCTCAGCCCCTCAATTCTCAGGAACAAGAAGGATATTGCAAAAACAGTGGTGCATTTCCATTCTAACAGATACCTACCGTTGGGAGTTGGGGACATAGCTAGGCTGGTAGAGTATCTGTTTAGCATGTTCAATCCCCAGCACTACCTAAACTGGGTGTGGTAGTGTACACCTGTAATCCCCAGCACTACGGAGGTGAGACCACAGGAGGATCAGGAGTCTAAGGTCTTCATGGACTACATGTCCAGATGCAGACCAGCCTGGATTAGTTGAGATCCTATTCTCTCAAGCCAGAATGAACCCTGCAAGTAAAATAGCACAACAGGAAGACAGGACGCACCTGAGTCCCCAACTAGTTACTGTTACACTAGCTTTGGACTTTCCAACCTCTTGATTTCCTTTTGTTTCTTAATAAATTGATTTTGGGCCAGGCGGTAGTGGCACATGCCTTTAATACCAGTACTTGGGAGGCAGAGGCAGACCAAGCTCTGTTTTTGAGGACAACCTGGTCTACAGAGTGAGTTCTAGGACAGGCTCCAAAGCTACGGAGAAACTGTGTCAAAAAACAAACCTCCACAAACCCCCAAAACGGGGTTCACTTGCCATGGTTCCCATTTGGAGGATTTGGTTCTCGCCTTCCACCATTTATATATAAGGTATCAAATTCTTCCGGCGTGATGGCAAGTGCCTCTACCTCCTGAGCCACCTCAACAACCTTCTCATTTGTTCGTTTGTTTTGGAGATGAAGTCTCACTCTGAGCCTAGATTGGCCTAGGACGCTCAACAAGCCTGTCCAGACTCCCAAGTGTTGGGATTACAGGAAAGAGCATGTCCAGCCTCAGGATTTTTTCTTTTCTTTTTAATTATTGAGACAAGGTCTCACCATGTGGCCCAACCTGATCTTGCTTAATTGGCAGATCAGGATTTATGTTTTCGTGATAGGCCATATCAAAAGGATAATAAAAACCAAATCAAAGAAAAGAGACAAAAATGTCTACTTTATAAATACAAAACGGTCAAAACCATATCAATATAAGGCTAACAAAAAGAGTATTTATTACAGAACTATGCAGACCTACACTTTGGTGGCCGACGCTAGGTACTTGATGAGAAAGTCTTTCAGTTTGGATATGTGCATCATTTCCTTCATCGTGGTGTCTCGACTTCTCAGCTGGACTAAGCCACGTTCCAAAGTAGTCTCGGTGACCAGAACCATGAAGAGGATGCTCATTTCATCGTACCTGAGAGCGGTCAACAAAACACATGAGCACCACGCGGACATCAGCTCTTTACCATCTGATACCCCAGAGTCCAAACCACTTTCACGCCAGTCAGGCCTTGACAGCGGGACCAAAGTACACCCCCTTTTCTGAAGCCCACTCAAAGTGAAGTTTTGAATTTACCATATTGGCTCACAGTCAGAAAAACTAAGCTTAAGAAATGAACTCTGGCCGGGCGGTGGTGGCGCACGCCTTTAATCCCAGCACTCGGGAGGCAGAGGCAGGCGGATCTCTGTGAGTTCGAGGCCAGCCTGGTCTACAAAGGGAGTTCCAGGACAGGCTCCAAAGCTACAGAGAAACCCTGTCTCGAAAAACCAAAAAAAAAAAAAAGAAATGAACTCTGGCACCTGGGGAGCGCTATGAATGAACTCCACAGTGAGCTCAGCCTTCTGAATTTGGCTTTAATGACAAAAATATATGCAGGCTAACGTCTCTTAAATAAACTATATAAAAACAAAGATTTGGTATAAACAGATTATTTGGTATTACAACAAACCCACACTTCATTTATGACTTAACATGCTAACCTATTGTTTTTAATTCATCAATCATTCAATAAATCCACACTGGCCTTCCTGATTTCCAAATCAAAATAAACATTCATTTTTTTTACCTTTTTTAAACTTATTTATTTTTATTTTATATGTATTTATATGCATGTATTTTTATTTTGTATATTTATTATTGTATGAGTGTTTTGCTTGTATGTATATTTGTGTATTACATAAGTTCCTGATGCCTGCGGAGGACAGAAGAGGGCACTGGGTCCCCTGAAACTGAAGTTTATGGAAAGCTGTGAGCTGCCATGTGGGTGCCTGTAATCAAATCTGTGTCCTCTGGAAGATCAATCAGTGTTCTTAATCACTGAGTGTCTCTCCAGCCCCAATCTTTTTTTTCCTCCTGTAGCTTTGGAGCCTGTCCTGGAAATCACTCTGTAGACCAGGCTGGCCTCGAACTCACAGAGATCCGCCTGCCTCTGCCTCCCAAGTGCTGGGATTAAAGGTGTGCCCCACCACTGCCCGGCCAAACATTCATTTTTTCAAAACTAGGCACAGTGTGTATGTCTGTGATCCCAGCACTCAGGAAGAGGAGGCAGGATGATCAAAGATCAAGGTAATCCTCAGCTATATTGAGTTCAAAGTCAGCCTGGACATGGACGAAGTATGTGTAGGGAGTAGGAGGTCATGTTTATCTCTTCAAAGGATGTTTACCTGCCTTCTTCCCGGAATGCTGGGAGAGGCTATAGCTTACAACCTTGTGGTCTTTGCTGTCTACAGGGCCAAGCTTCACCTGAATCCCCCAGAATATTGTTCATTACAGACTTATTACAGACTGCTTCTCTGTCCATCAAACCATCCTTAGGAGAGATGTCACTTGTGCCGACAACAGCCTACGTAACTTCTATGTTATCTTAGGGCCAGGCCAATCCGGACTCCTACAGGCTCCATGTTCACCTCAGCCATTCTCCCTACACCCTTATCTGAGCACTGTTTCTAAGCCAACAGAACCCTTTATGGGAGAAGTCAGAAAGTCAGAAGTACTTTGTAAAGAGTTTCAACGTTACCATGTCTTAAGCTTTGTTGTACACTGGGGACCGAGTTAACTGTCATCAGGAAACTTTTCCCCCCCAAATCGAGCAGTGCTTAAACATGGCTACATTAAACCACCTGGTGTCAGAGTCTAGAGGGATGATTTGGCAATGGCTAACTAAGCTGGGCTGAACTGAGTTTCATTCTTGTTTCTCTGAGGATCAAGGACTATTCTGATGCAGGCTGTAGAACTTGCAGGGACCTGACCCTTCTGTAGATGTAGTCTCAAAAAAACAAGACCAAAAACAACAACAACAACAACAACAACAAAAAAAAACCCTGTAACTCCAGTTTCAGAGGATCTGATGCTCTCTTCTGTCCTCTGTGAGCGTTGCACACACACACGGTACACAAACATGCACATAGGCAAAACACCCATACGTTAAAAAAGGGGGGCGGTGGTAGAGCAAGCCTTTAATCCCAGCACTCGGGAGGCAAAGGCAGATGACTCTCTGTGAGTTTGAGGCCAGCCTGGTCTACAGGAGCTAGTTCCAGGACAGCTAGGACTGATACACAGAGAAACCCTGTCTCGAAAAAAAAAACAACAAAAAAAAAACCCAAAACAATGTACAAATATACAATGCAATATGCTAAATATTTATCAATACATAAACAATATACAAGGTATCTTAATCAGAAGTAGAAATGTACACTGCAATATGGTAAATACATACTATATATCAACACATAAAAATGTTTTAAACAGAGGTAGAAGCATGCATGCATACAATAGTCAATATAATTTAACTTTGTATCAATATACAAGAATCGATACCAATATATTTGTCTAAAAACAGTAATTCACAATTACAAATCTATTATCCCATTATCCAATTATCCCTCTTTTTTTTTTTTTTTCCAAAAAGATCCCTGAGCTTAGGGATCTGGCTGCAACTTCATTTTAAAGGTTGTATCTAGAAGAGAATTGATTCTATTAGCATAATGAAATATAAATTAAATAATGACAAGGAAGATCATCCTTACTTTGCATAGAGTTGCTCTAA
This sequence comes from Microtus ochrogaster, assembly GCF_000317375.1. Classification (NCBI taxonomy): domain Eukaryota; kingdom Metazoa; phylum Chordata; class Mammalia; order Rodentia; family Cricetidae; genus Microtus; species Microtus ochrogaster. The sequence goes on from NC_022014.1 coordinate 59,498,375, forward strand.
TGAAGACTGCACAGTCTCCAAATAACCAGGCCACACAGAAATCCCATTTTCTAGTAATTCATTAAGTAGCCCTTGACAAACCTGGAGGAAAAACATAGATTTCAAATATGAAAGGAAAGTCTGTGAAACTATAAACCACTTTCTTCAGTCTCTAAAACCATGTAAACTGTTCAGCTTTCCAATGTTAGAGTTTATGCCTGAATGCCTGACTGAACTGCATACTTCCTAAAAATGAAGAAATGAAGCAATGCCAACTGAATACTGACTGCAAATCTTCCAACAAACAGTTTCATACCAATCAAGAATTATCACCATCATCATCCAAAACACAAAAGAAGAAACAAACAAACAAAAACCCATGGTTGCAGAAAAGCCATGACAACTGTAAAGGCTTGTGACAGGGTATGGGAAGGACGGGACGGTCTGAGAAACCCCAGCACTGCATTCATGAAGCCAATCACATACTGCCTCCTGACAACTTGCAAGCAACTGGCAGCAGGATGGCTCAGTGGGGAAAGGCAGTTACTGCCTGGGCACCTGAGTTCTATTCCCAGGGCCTGGACCCACACAGTGGAAGGACAGAACCACCTCCTAAGTAGTCCTGACCTCCATACCACAGGCAAACACACAATAAGTCGTAGCAATTAAATTTATTTAACCCACCTGTCTTAGTTCTGCCGTCGGGCCTTTCCCCGCATCCAAAGCCACCTTAATAGGGGCTAAACAAGGGTGAAGTTTAAGCACCTGAGGCAATTAAGGGAATAAGGAAAAGCACAGTTAATGTATAGAAGGGGAGGGGAACCAACAACAAAGATCCCCACATAATTTTAGTTTTCCGAATCCATGAAATAGCAAAAGCACCTTTCTCTGAAGGTTCTTCTTCCTTGCAAAGGAGCTCTCTGTGAGCTGGAAGGAATCGTAGACATAAGCCAGCGTGCCTAGGTCTAGGTCCCCATTTACAGACAGAACACAAGGAACCACGTTTTTCCGCCCGTCTCGACCCTTCATAGAAGAGAATAAAAAAAAAGGACCATTTAGCAGAACTTTTTTCTTGTGTGTGTTTCAAAACAGGACCTCACTGTATAGCTCTGGCTATCCTGGAACTCACTACATATAGACCAGGATAGAGCCTAAAACTCAGAGGAGATCTGCTTGCCTCCGCCTCCCGAGTGCCAGGATTAAAGGTGTGTGTACCACTATGCCCAGCTAGCAGAACTTCCCTTAAAGTTATATATTTTAGACTTACACAATCAGGAAAGAAAAATCACAAATTCATCTTATAAAGGCCCTAGCCCATGCAGGACCGCACTGAGCACTGGGTCGAGGATGATGACGCTGTCTTCTGCTTCAAGTTTATCACCTGTCAACGTCAGACCTAGCAGCTCCTGAGCTGACTCACCTGAGGGGGCCGAGACCTCAGAACTTTTTCAGTGCTCCCTGGGAGAGGCCTGCTATTTAATAGTCCCTTTACCATTCTTGTGTTTGTTTTTTTTGGTTTTTCGAGACAGGGTTTCTCTGTGGCTTTGGAGCCTGTCCTGGAACTAGTGCTGTAGACCAGGCTGGTCTCGAACTCACAGAGATCCGCCTGCCTCTGCCTCCCGAGTGCTGGGATTAAAGGCGTGCGCCACCATCGCCCGGCCCATTCTTGTGTTTGATAATGGGGTGGTAGGGGTTCAGGTGCCAAAACTTGCATCTGAGGTAAGAAGACCACCTGTGGTTACTTTCACACGTGGGTCCTGGGAACTGAACTCAGTTGTCAAGCTCAGCAGCAAGTGCTTTACCAGCTCAACCATCTCTAAAACCCTGGTTTGTTTTTTGAGCCAGGAACTCAGTATGTAGCTTTGGCTGCCCTCAACCTCATATATTTTGGGATTAAAGGCAGGCATTATACACCCAGTTCCTGGACTTACATTCAACAAGTCTTGGGTTCATCCCAAGATATAAATGAACGTACACTGGACGGGGCTGGAGAGGTGGCTCAGGGGTTAAGAGAACTTGTTCTTGTAGAGGATCAGGGTTTGATTCCCAGTACCGACATGATGGGCTACAACTCCAGGTCTCAGGAATCTGATGGCCTCCTCTGGTCTGTGGCACTGCATACACACAGGCAAAACACCCACACAGAAAGTAAAATAAAAGTCAGGTGATGGTGGCGCACACCTTTAATCCCAGCACTCAGGAGGCAGGTGGATCTCTGTGAGTTCAAGGCCAGCCTGGTCTACAAGAGCTAGTTCCAGGAAAGGCTCCAAAGCTAATACCTAGAGAAGCGCCCCTCCACCCCCCCACAACACAAGAACAGGAAAGACAGAAGGAACTGTTCATCTGGAGAACAGAGACAGGACAACCCATGGAACCCGTGCTCTGGGTTGGATCCTGGGCCTGTAAAGCACATTGCTGGGATATTCAATTAAATCTCACGGGCTTTGTGTAATGGCTAATAGTGGTGGGTTACTGTTAGTTTCGTGACTTTGACAGCTACAGTTATGGTTATGTAGTAGGACGCAGTCAAAAAAATGTATACAACAGTCGAGTGGGAGCCGGGGGTGGTGGTGGCGGCACACGCCTTTAATCCTAGCACTCGGGAGGCAGAGGCAAGTGGATCTCTGAGAGTTTGAGGCCAGCCTGGTCTGCAGAGTGAGTTCTAGGGCAGGCTCCAAAGCTACACACACACAAAAAAAACCTGTCTCAAAAGACAAACAAAAAACCCAAAACCCAAAACCAAAACAAAAAGGTACACAGAGTTATTGGGGGTTGGTCACAGGACACCATACAATTATCCTTCAGGGGTTCAGACAACAGAGAATCTGGTCAGAGGACACACACCTGTAACCGAGATGTACTCCCGGGATACATGTGTAGCAGTTCTTGATCTCCTAGGTTCCACAGAGTCTCTACTGGCTCCTTTCCCCAGGGAAAGTTGTAGTAAAGTCTGCTGCCCTTCCGTCCGGCTTCGTCCTCACAGTCGGTGCTGCTGAAGTCAGACGGACTCATAGCGAACTACAAAACAAAGCATCTCACTGATTTACTGAGATGTCGATTTACTTGTGTTTTCTGAGAAGGGGTCTCTGGCCAAAGATCCTCCTGCTTCTGAGTGGCGGGATCAGTTTCCTTCAGTTTCATACTTATCTCTGAGAATTAAGGTTGCCTGGGACTTCTACCCGGCAACAGGTTGAAAGTAAAGCCCCAAACGTAAAGGCTTAGCCGCGGCCCCTGAGCTCAGCGGATCTGTGCCAAGGGCACCCTGATATCCACTGGAACAGTAAGCACCGTGACAGAGAGCCTCCCGTCAACTCCAGGACCTCATCAAACTGAAAAAAACCAAACAGGAGGCTCACACCTGTAATCCCAGCTAAACTAAGGTGGCCACTAGCTGTAGGTCAGACTGAGCTAAAAGTGAATTCCAGGCCAGCTCGGGTTTGAGGGTTGCCTTGTCTCAAAGAGTCACTGAGATGTGTGGTGACATTCTGTGTTTTAACAAAGCTTGCCTGGAGATCTGAGAGCAGAGAGAGAGGCCAAGGAGTGGTGGCGCACACCTTTAATCCCAGGACTGGGAGACAGAAGCAGGTGGATCTCTGTGAGTTTAAGGCCACCCTGGGCTGTGCAAGATTGAATCTGTCTCTAAGAGAAATAGCTCACACAAAGGTAATTCGAGCACTTGGGATCCCATGCCTTTAATCCCAGCACTAGGGAGGTGGAGCCAGGAGCTCAGTACAGTCTGTGGCAGCAGGCAGTCTGAGGATAGGATCGCCCCTTTGGTCTGAGCGCTGGCAGAGGTGAGAATCTAGTGGCTGCCGCTGGGCTTCTTGGGTCCTTCAGCTTTCACCCCATAGCTGACTCCGAGTTTTTATTAAGACCAATTAGAATTCGTGATACAGGGATGGTTCAGCGGGTAAGGTATTTGCTGCTAAGCCTGAATATCTGAGTTGGATTCCCAGAATCCACATGGTGGAAAGAGAGAATGAACTCCCCGCAAAGTTGCCCTCTGATGCCAGACATTTGTGATGGGCCTGTCCCCCCCCCCATGCAGCAATTTTTTTTTTAAAGATTTACTTTATTTATGTGGACCTTTTGTGTGCCATGTTTATAGATGCCTTCATAGGCCAGAAGAGGGAGTCAGAACCTCAGGTGTAGTCATAGGCAGTTGTAATCTGCCTAACTGGGGTGTTGAGAACCAAACTCTGGTCCTCTAGAAGACAACTGAGCCATCCCTCCAGCTATACAGTAACTTTACTTTTGGTTTTTCAAGACAGGGTTTCTCTGTACCTTTGGAAGCCATCCTGGAACTCACTCTGTAGACCAGGCTGGCCTGGAACTCACAGAGATCTGTCTCTGCCTCCTGAGTGCTGGGATTAAAGGCGTGCCACACCACCGCCTGGCTACTGCTGCTAAAACAAAGGCAAACACGCGTACAAAAACCCCACAGCTACCTCCAGTTCTATTTATAAACCAGGTGTGGTGGTGCAGGCCTGTAAGCCTAGTACTCAGAGATTAGGTAAGCAAATCAGCGTGCGAGGGTGTTAGCTCTCTTTATAATCCCAGAAAGGTAAATTCAAGGTCATTCCAGGCTACAGAAACCAGCCTGGGTGACGTGAGGCCCTGCTTTAAAACCAAGAACAGAAAGGCAAATAAATAAAAGACTTCATTATTAATTACTGAAATTGTTATTGCAGTACCTTTCTCCACCACAGAAGCCTATGGCGCAGCCAGAAATCAAACCACTGGCCAGAGGTCCTTGCAGGAGTAAACCACACCAAGGAAGCTTCAGTCTTTTCACCAATTCTTTGTGTAAAAAAAAAATAAATAAATAAATCAGGAAGTTAGCTTTTATGAAGATTATATAATGTATCCCAAAGTGGGAATGACTGATTCTTGAATATTTAGGTACCAAAGCAGGTTATCTGTCACAGTTTGTACCTTTTAACACTGCCAGGTATCTGCTTAGTGTCGGACACGGGATGGAAACACACTCCAATCTGAGCAAGACCATAAGGTAGCTTTCTGTTTACCAGATCCAGGCCATCAAAATAGTGCTCCAAGGCACCTGTCAGGAAACAAACCAATCATTGTATAACTCTATCCAGCATGTGTGAACTGCCAATGAACTCTGAGCCGCAATTACCGCTTAACTTACAGGAGTGACTCTTGAACTCTTTAGTAAGAGAGGTTCCAATCTACAACACACCGAAAGACTAGGACAGTGTGCTAGGTGTGTCGATACGCGTGTGTTATCCTGGCACGCTCACACTTTGAGGCCAGCCTGGAACATAGTGATTTCAAGGCCAACTTGGGGTACAGTGACAGAATGTCCTGCTGGTCTGGTGCCAGAGAGATAGAAAACGCCCCCACCTTGCCCCTCCCCGCCCCCCGCTGGGTCACACCTGGAGTTAGCACCAGCTCTAATCCATCCTTTGTGTTACAGATGCCTTTTGTTGTCCTGTGTGAATCTTGTCTGAGAGTTTCCCATGGATACAAAGCCTATGCAAACTTGGTCAGGGGAAATCCAGAAAACCGTGGGAGCTCACAAGTCAGGCATTTGCACTTGGAAGTGTATTTTGGTAAGATTCATTCAGGTTGTTTTGGGCATATGGAAATCTACTAGCTAAAGTGTAAACACAGAGAAAAATAAAAATGCCACAGGCGAAGGGCAAGTGCTTCAGTGTACAGAGAGGCTGGGGACCCCGGTCTCAGAGTCTTCACAGCCCTGCGCACCCGTGCCATGTTACCTGCGACAGGGTACATAATGAAACCCTGTCTCAGGAGGAGAGACAGAAGAACGAAATAAAGTTTGTCATCTTGGAAGCAAAAAGCCAGGTGCGTGCTATATATATACCTGTAATCCCAGCACTTGGGAGGTAGAAAGGTAGAGACAGGAGGATCAGGAGTTCAAAGTCATCCTCTGCTACCAGGGGGTTTGAGAACAGCTTCTGCTGCAGGAGACCCTGTCTCAAATTAAAAAAAAAAAAAACAAAAAAAACCAAAGAAACAAAACAAGAAAATCTCACCGCCAAACAACCAAAAGACACTGACTGATAGACTCTTTTACCTAGAGTTGTCAATTAACATTTTGCCATGTTTTTTCTCGTTCACTGCAAACTAAAAATATTCTCTATTATTAAAGTATAGACTTAACTAAGAAAGAATATCATCTACCCTATGGCTGGTATATTTTTTAATTTTCACCCCAAACCTCAGGTTTTACTTTTACTGGCTCATTAGACAAGGTTCACTAGCTGTGTTCTGATTCCTCAAGGCTTGAGAGATGGCTCAGTGGGTGGAAGTAGTTGCTGCCAACCTGAAGGCTCGAGTTCTGTCTCTGGGGCTTCTAAAAGCTGTCCTGACTTCCATGTCTGTGCTGTGGCATACCATATACACATATACAGGAGTTTAAAAACGTAATAAATAATAACTCCTGTCAATTTTGCTTTTTTTTTCTGTTTTATTGAAACAATGTCTCACTTAGGTTATCATTACTAAACTGAAAACTCTCAAAAGTCTGTGTAACCTGAAGGTAGAGACTTAAGAGACTGGAGGGAGTAAATAAGACCAATGTTTGAGGGCATGGTAAAGAAGTTTATTTAATGCAATCAATGTCAATGCAATAAAATACAAATTAGCAGCCGGGAGGTGGTGGCGCATGCCTTTAATCCCAGCACTTGGGAGGCAGAGGCAGGCGGATCTCTGTGAGTTCGAGACCAGCCTGGTCTACAGAGCTAGTTCCAGGACAGGCTCCAAAGCCACAGAGAAACCCTGTCTCGAAAAAAAAAAAATTAAAATACAAATTAGTCACTTTTCTGTGTTGCTTTTCGAGATGGGAGTTCCTCTATGTAGCCTTGGGTGTCCTGGAACTCATTCCATAGACCAGGCATGTCTTGAACTTACAGAGATCTACCTGCCTCAGCCTCCGAAGTGCTGGGATTAAAGGTGTGTGCCACAATCGCATCGCTCACTTTTATTTTTTAGAATTTCTGCATCATGTTGTATTTGACTTTTAAAGAGAAAGATGCAGGGACTGGAGAGATGGTTCAGCGGTTAAGCACACTCACTGCTCTTCTAGTTTCTCCCAGCAACTACATAGTGGCTCACAACCACCTATAATGGGATCTGAAGCTTTGTCTGGCATGCATGCAGACAAAGCACCCATACCAAAAAATACAAATCTATAAGGTTTCATCTCCTAGCTGGAAAGCTAAAAAGTCAACTAAAAGGAAAAAAAAAACCCTGACATAAGTATACAATTTCATGTACATAAAACGGAAGAGTAGATGTTCTTTGAAAATGTCTTGGTATCAATGAAATTTCAAATATGCAACTGAATTAAGGCCCTAATTTTGCGTGATTGAGCTCTAAGCGGATTCCTCTTCAAACGGAATGTTTTACCCATTTCCTCGGGCATGATGCCACGGACATTTGCCTAAGGTGGGTCACAATAAAGAAGTTACTGATTTTTTTTTTTTAAAGAAAACTTGGTTATTTCTTCCCCTGGAAACCCAGGGCCAGTTGTCGTCTTCAGATTCATGCAAGACTGCAATTCCACCCCAAACCTTTCAGAAGCACGAAACGCGAAGGGCCATACCGTGAAGAAGAGTCTCCCGTAGTTTCCCGGAAGTTTTTAATAAGTTCTCAAGAAATGTCACTAGCTGTTCCTTACTCAGCTCTTTGTCTTGCAAGATTTCGCGTATACATTCTGGAGAAACTAACCTGAAGGCACTGTCCCCGGGCTGCGAAGGGCCTGGTTCGTGGTGGAGGGCGTCCACCGCGAAGACCTGCTCCCTGAACACCACCATGGAGGACCACCATTGGGAGGCTAGATTCTTTCGCAACTCGACACCCAAAGGTCCAAAGCCCGGGTGGCACCCGCTCAGGAGAGCAGCCGGGCTGAGCTGCTGCGACGTCCCGCTGAGGAAGTGCCTTCTCCGGCAGAGGTCTACCAGCGCCTCGCGGTCTTCCGCACGCTCCGGCCCGTCTGCGGGACCCGTGCACCCGGAGAGCCAGCGCCTGCAGACGCAGCGGCAAACCCGCACCGCGCCGCCCGAGCGCATGTCTTCCCGAGCCGGAACGCCTGCGCCTCAACCAGAGGAGCGGTAGACCCTAGGACGCAGGCGCGGCGGAAACGAACGAGCCGCAAGCCGCGCCCCCGGAAGTGCGTCACAGCTCTGATCGCAGCCTCCTTGGGCGTATCCCGGCCTCCGCCTGTTTACTAATTTGGGGACTTTCCGCGTTTGGCAGCTCCACTACTTCAGCTTTTACCACCACTGTTACTGCAGAGTTCCATCAACTCATGTTTTTCCGAGCTTCCAAGACTACCAAAATGTTGTCCCGGCGCTGGCGTTAAAGCAATCCCCAAGGGAAATGCACCCACTTCCGTGTGCACATAGCCTGGCTGTTCTTTAGTCCTTTAAACCCGACCGTCCCTAATGCTGGCAGTACTGTTTCCGGTGGCCTACTTCAGCTCCCTCCTGGGTGTGGCTGGAGGAACAGGTCTTAAAATACTTCCCAGACCTTTAACCTCCATAACTTCTCCCTCCCCCGGATTGCTCTGTAACAACCCCAGCTGTCCTGGAACTTGATTTGGCTTTAAATTCACAGAAATCCACGTGCCTCTCCCTCCCCAAGTGTTGGGATTAAAGGCCTGTCCGTGTTTTCTTTAAAGTGATTATGGATGCCTGGGAGATCAGCAGACCTAGCAGACAACATGCAATACCTGACCAGGAGACATAGAGCAGCTTATCTGTAAGCTTAGCAGTTTGTGTGACCGGTTTTAAGCGCAAACAAGTTAAAAGGGTTTAGTGTTAGGGAGGGGCAATCTGATTTGAAGGCCAGCATAGTCTGTATCAAGTTCCAAGACAGCCAGGTTGGGGAAGTGGGGGCTGCAAAACCCCAGGTAAGATGGCTCTACGCAAATAAATAAGAGAGAATGGGGAGAAAAACCACATTTATTAGTTAAGACAACCACAGGCTGGACACAACACACATGCTAAAAAGTGGACTGTCTTTTAAAACTTCAAAGGTAATTTTTTCCAAGCCCCACAATCATTTCCATAATATTTACAAAATAAAAGGCCCACATTAAGACATTGAACATTAAAGTATGTAATAAATGCTCCAATCTACCCCTATACTTAAAAATCATGAATGTGACTAACCATGCCATTGAAAACCACTCAGGGTACTCGAGGATGAATCAATTTTCAACATATCAGCCCTGGAAAACATTCACTGTTAACCCCAGCTCCCACCCCCAGCACATTCTAATTTGTTTTACATTTTATAAATAAGGAATTAACATCAAAGCCTGTTTAAAAAAAAAACAAAAATGAAATTCCTTTAAGACTTTTGTCCTGGGTAAAACCACTCCATTTTCTGGGAAGACAATTAGACCTTACAGCCATTGTGAAATAAAGCTGTTGGTAAACCCACTTAAATCTATGGCTATCCCCTTTATCTTTCTAGCAGTAAGTACATGTTGAATCTAACCTCACAGCTTTTCTTACTGTGCTTTTAGTTCTGCTGCCTATTGGTTAATTCTGAAGTTTTCTTTCTTGTGTTGGAGTACTGATTAGCCTACAAAATCTTAAGATCTCTATAATGCCCTGAAATAATGTGGAATCATTTCCTGACCACCAGTGTGGCTTTAAGAACCCTGGCAAGTAGGTAAGGACCGGAACCACAAAATAAGCTGCACTAAGGACACAATGCACAGCTCTTGGGCTAACAGTCTTTGTTTGAGCTTTGTGCATTTTGGCAGGTGACAATACAGCCAAGAGCCAGAATAAAGTATGTCACTGCTTAAACTGTTTTGCAAAAGAACAGTCAACATGTTATCCCTGATACTGAAAGCTGACAAAGTATTCTTCCCATATAAACAGATCTTAAGGGCCTCTGATTCCCCTTCCTCCTAAGTCCTAAATCAAATAATGGCAAGTAGTCAACTTTAGTTTTTGTGTAAAAATAAACACCAAAGCAAAAGAAAATCCCCCCAAAACATACTAAGCCAAGTTTTACATGACATTATATATGTAAAATAAAGTACAATTTCCACTTAATTCAGTCTTCAAATATCTTTTATTGGAAGGCCATGCATTGCCTTCATTTATTGTATCTGAAATCACTGTACAGTTACTTTTGTGAAAACACTGCCTGCATTTTCTAGTACAAAAAAAACCTAAAAATTGTTTCAGGAATGTAGAGAAATATCCAACTTAAATAGCGAAAAAAGTGCACCATAATCACTGCTGCACTGCAGTCATTTCTGCATTTCCCATGTTTCTTAAATAACTATCTTGTTTGATAACACACAATATAAAGAGCAATTATGAAAAACAGACATTTACATATACTTCTAAAGTCTTATTGAGAATACCCTGTTGGCATCGGATAGCCAATCATAGGCGCAGCAGCTGCGGTAGCAGGATATGCGTATGCCTGTTGGTTCATACCATTGTGCATATTTGCAACATTACTTCCATATTGCTGAGTGCTATCATAACCGTTCTGGTAAGTCCCTGTTGGATTACCAGTCCTAAAACTGGTCTGTATACCAGCAGATACAAAATTACTTCCAAAGCTCCCATTGGTGTAATTAGCGGCACTGTAAACACCATTCTGAGTTTTAGCCCCAAAATCTCTCTTAAGCAGACTAGAGTAACCTCTGTCATAATTTTCCCTGTCTCTAAAGGTATTAAATCCACCCCTTTTGCCCGCAGAGTATCTGTCTCGACGATCATCCTTCATGCCTCCTCTACCCCTGGAACGACCTGTCAAGAAAGTAAGTGAAAATGGGTCAATTTTATCTATCATGTTAATGTGCTAACATAGAAGTTAGGTAGCTTTTTGAGTTCTTGGGTTTCAAAATAAACTACTTACCCCTTCAATCCCATCTAATACAAATTTTGTAAAAGACAATGAGGTTAACCCAAGTAACTGTAACATCTTACCTGAACCTCTGTCTTCGACCAATTGAAGCAACTTGGGATTAATTGCTTGATTAGCTTCCCGAAGCACAGAGATAAGGTCGCTCACTTGCTTTATGTTATTAGGTGTAAAGAAAGTGTATGCTGTGCCTGTTTTGGTACTGCGAGCAGTTCTTCCAATTCGATGAATATAATCCTCTGAGGAGTTAGGGTAGTCATAATTGATGACAAATTTCACATCTTCCACATCTGTAAGGTGTTGCAGTGTGGCAAAATAGCAATGTACGGAGTTTTGCACACCACAACAGCCAGACCAAAAATAAAAAGTTAGACAATTGTATTCCCAAGAAGGTACGGGCTGCAAAAAATACAGTTAAAATGGTTATCCATTTCCTGTAGGAATACCATTGAGGTAGGAAAAAGAGGGTGGGGCAGGAGAAAAAAAAAACAAAAAAACAAAAAAGCACATGTCAGCTGTATTAGGTTATCACCCGCCCACTGACAGCCTATCGAGGGAATGTGTGTTCTCCTTAGCACATTCCCAAATCGGTAATGTCCCCTTACAGATCATCAAGTGACATCTGAATGCTTCTGCGCAGTAGGGCCACTTAAAAGTTTCACAGCAACCTCTTCATGTGCTCATTTTTGAGGACCTTTAAACAAAAAATGTACAAGGTCCTTTGCATTAACACTCATCAGAAGTTCAAAATTCTGGCCACACTGCTTGTCTTGCCAAGACCTTACAACTGCAGCTGCAAGAAAAACATACCTGTCCCCCAAAAGTTGTTTTAATGCACTGTGTCTCGTCTAGGCAAGCGCTTCCAAGAAGCCAGGATTCACTTGAGAATGTGTCTCTCTCTGGCAGGTCTCGACATGACGACTACTGTGTAGGTGAGGGAGGAACTTTCAAGGCACTTTCTTTTCCCACTGACTATGTGTGAGAAGTTGATCCTGCTCTAGGTCTCATGTGCCAGTACTCACCAATTTGTAAAAGGCTTAGTACCTTTTAAAGCTGCTCTCTCCATTTCAAACGTGAACAAAAATTTCATTGAACATTGAAGTTTGGAAATATTTCTTCGACATTTCAGCAAACTCACTGAAACTCAAAGACCCACAGATCACAGTGAACAGTTTGAAACAATGCTGTACCATGGCAATCATGCAAAGCATGGGACAGATGAAATACCACGGCAGTGAACTGTGAGGTAACTTCCATTTTTTCCCCCCGGAGAGAACAGTTTATGGGGCAGAGGTGGTATGTTCTGCCCTTTGAAGATTACTGGCACACTTTCAGCTTTTCACCTCTCTAATCGACTGGAAGCAGCCAGCCGATCACTAGTCCTCCATCCCCCTCGAGTCCTCCGATTGTCATGCCTAGGCCTTGCCACAAAGACTGCACCTTTATGTGAAAAAAACTTAGAAAAAAATGCAGGTTAAAGAAAGCAATAAACTTTCTTTAAAAAAAACTACATGGAGATCTTCTGGGAAACCAAGCCACGAATTCGAGTTTGTACTAACCTAGCCCTCTGGAGGCCACATCGGTAGCAATCAGAATAGGAGCTTTTCCATGTTTGAATTCTACAAAGACATACACATAAAAATGACTATTAATCCAAGCAAATGTTATCAAATTTCAAATCTCATCTTATTTGAAATACATACCATTTAGAACCCAGTCACGTTCCTGTTGACTCTTGTCACCGTGGATGCCCATGGCAGGCCACCTGTATTAGCAAGTTATTATATTAGTGCAATCATTTAAAACCTGAAGTCAATATTTAACCCTACAGCTCTTCATCAAAGTGCTCTCTCACGGAGCACTACATCACTGAGCTGTTACCATTATAGTGCCACTGAAATTAATTCATATAATACCTATGCTGTGGCATATGATCCCCACAAAACTCCCTGCTTCTGAACAAAGTACTTCTGCCCTTTCCTGAAGTCTGCCTTGATGCAGGAAACCACATACCCATCTCTCCTCATTTTTCTGGTAAGCTCATCACATCTTCTTTTGGTTTCAACAAAAACAATGGTTTTATTCTCCTTCTCACTCATGATCTCTTCCATTAGACGAATAAGTCTAAAGATAAAAACAAATGTGTCAGTTTTTTAAAAAATGACTAAAAAAAATGATAGGTGAAACAGTTGAATGTGAATCATGGAAGTCAAAACACCACACCCACTAAGTTAATTCTGTTCTTTGTCCTTTAGGGAAAGCTAATGACATGTGGCTTTCCTCTCCTTACAGGAAGTGCTGGTAGCAAACATCAACACCCAAAGAATAAAGAATTTCAAAAAGACTGGCATACCACTTTGTGTGCTTGTGTAGTGGCTAAGTTCAAACTCAAGCTTTTTTGCTCATGCCTGCCAGGCAGGGAAGTAGTTTATCCACTATGTATACTCCCATAAACATTTTAAAAAGAACACATACCACACTAAATTTCCTCAAATTGCTAAGACTTAAACTTACTTCTCATCTTTTTCTACATCGTGACATACATCCACAATCTGAAGAATGTTATGGTTTGCACTTAGCTCTAGTGCACCAATGTTGATATGAATATAGTCTTTCAGGAAGTCTTCAGCAAGCTGTCTTACTTCTTTTGGCCAAGTTGCACTCCACATTAGGGTTTGCCTATCAGGCTAAAAAAAATTGGGGGAAATAAATTAGACCACAACACATAGTAAACTTAGAACTGATTTTTAAAAGAACGTAAAGATACATACTCTGATTTGATCCACAATTTTCCGTATTTGGGGTTCAAATCCCATATCAAGCATTCGATCAGCTTCATCAAGGACAAGGTAAGTTGTTCTTCTCAGATTGGTTTTCCCACACTCTAAAAAGTCAATCAGTCTTCCAGGTGTTGCAATACAGATTTCCACACCTTTAATTAAAGGAGCAAGTTTAACTATAATATGCAAAACTTTCACCCTACCAGTGACAAAGAGTCCCTTTATGGGCATATACCTCTTTCCAAATCACGAATCTGTGGTCCCTTGGGAGCACCACCATAGATGCAAGTAGACTTCAAGCGACAAGCTCTACAGTATTCAGCAGCAACTTGCTGCACTTGCTGGGCCAGTTCTCGAGTTGGTGCCAGCACCAAGCACTAAGGAAGAAAATTTAAAAAACAAACCAACAAAAAAAGTTTTAGTACAAAACAGCATACTAGGGTGTCATGTCTTTTTTTTTTTTTTGAGGTAGGATGGGATGTTATGTCGGGAACTGAATTTAGATGGACATAAGATTTTTTTTTTAAATATTTATTTATTATGTATACAATATTCTGTCTGCCTGTATGCCTGCAGGCCAGAAGAGGGCACCAGACCCCATTACAGATGGTTGTGAGCTACCATGTGGTTGCTGGGAATTGAACTCAGGACCTTTGGAAGAGCAGGCAATGCTCCTAACCTCTGAGCCATCTCTCCAGCCCCCAAGATTTTTTATTTTTAAATTTACAACGGCCTTCTGTTATTGAAGTGCACTTCCAATTCTTTGATCCTCAGTTTCTGCCTGGGATTACAGTACTGAGATTATAACAGGGATCACTATGCTCAGAATAAAGAAATACTGGTTCCAGGAAACTTTTACATTTACTTTTTGTGTGTGGGAGCACATGTGAAGTGAAAGGCAACTTCTGGGAGTTGTTTTTTTCCTACTTGTAGGTTATAGATATTGAACTCAGGCATCAGAGTTGATGGCAAGCCTCGAGCTTACTGTCCTAGGCAAAATCAAATTCCATTTTCCAGAAAGAACAAGTCAAACTTTCTAGCAAAATGGGAGATGATGTAGTCTACAAATCTCTTGTGTAAGAACCAAAAAAAAAAAAAAAAAAAAAAATATATATAAGCCATACTTACAATAGGCCCATCACCCCTCTCCAGGAATGGCTGGTGATTTATGTGGACAATGGCAGGCAGCAAATACTATTGGAGAGCAAGAATAGAAACAGGAGAAATTGCATTAAAATGCTTTAAAAAAGATTTACCAGATCCTCTCTCTCCCAGAATATATCAAATTGTCTTAAACTTACAGATAATGTTTTCCCAGATCCAGTCTGAGCTACTCCAACCATATCCAATCCACTTAGAGCAACTGGCCAGCCCTGAGCTTGAATAGCAGTGGGTTCAGTGAAATTCTGCCTCGCAATCACATCCATGACATTTGCTGTAACCAATAATATTTTAGTAAAAAACTTTTAGGTAAAAAAAGAGAAAACAAATGAAAGACGAAGATGAAAATTAATTCTTACCAGGGAAGTTTGCTTCATAAAAGTTCAGAACAGGCTTTGGACAATTGTGACCCCGAACTGTAATTTCCTTGCTTCTCCTGTATGTATCTACCTCTTGCTGAAAAGCAAATGATCTCAGTGTCAAACCTTAGCCAACTGCACTGAAAAGCTCCCCACAGCTAACTTTTTTTATGTACTTAAAATCTGGACACATAAAATCCATTTAGCAATAAAAATTACTTTATTATACATATTAAAAAAAAACAAGGCTCACTGTGTAACCCAAATAAGCTGACTGACTTGCCTGTCTCCCCAGTGATTGCATTAAAGGCCCATGCCATTAAACATGGCCAACACACATTTTTTACACAGAATAACTCAATAGGACATGTTTGGGAGTCATACCACAAATAACTCTCCAAACCTAGACATTTGCAAGACACCTGTCAGCTTCCATCAACTGAGTAAAATCCACATTACTCACTGCGGTACGCCTTGCCAAATCAGGGTGTTCCTGATAAAAATTCTTCTCAAATTTGGGCAGCTCATCAAGATTCCACTTCTTTTTAACTAGTTTCTCCCCAGGATTTCCAAATTTCTTTCCAGAGAGGGGTCCTGTTCTACTCCCTCCAAATCTCGGTGCACCAAATCTACGGGAGAAAAAAAAGTCGAGTTGTAAAGAGTCCTATATACAGGTTTGCACCCACGTCTTATTTGATGCCTTTTGATTTCGAGCCAAAGTACATTTCTGGAATCCCTCCCAAATGTCATTCTCTAGACAGCCACACTGGCACAGTATTTCTTTTTACTGTAGTCCCCAAGCGCACTCTATTGAGGCCAAGCAAACAGTCTGGATTTATCAGGTCGGAAACTGCCCAAACCTTTGGAAGTTCGGATCACAAGGACAGGTAACAGCTTGAGGCTCCATATTCTCTCCCCCCTCCGAGTTTAGGAATTAAGAGTCTAGGAGCTGGGCAAGAAGGGAGGAGCTTAACAAGATTATTTTTGCCACTGTTTTCGACCAAAGGAACGGATCTTAAATAACGGGACCGCGCTGGCCATGCGAGGTTAGTGAGGGTGTCGCGGGCAGGGTAGGAAGGGGTGCCCACGCCGGCGAGCCGCGATTTGGGGAACGCCGCGAACCGCGGAAGCGCTGCACACCAAGGTAGCAAAATTATATAACGCGAGCAGGAAAAAAAAAAAAAGAGGAGGAGCCGGCGACAACCGGGGGAGGAGTCCCGGACCGGGCGGCGTTCCCGCTGGGGCGGCGCTTCCTTCTTTGTCTCGCATTTCTCTCTGCGCCACATTTTCTAGACGCTGCCATTTTGAGCGCCTCCGCCGGGCGGGGTAACAAAGGCGCCGCCGCCATGTCCGAGGCCGGCATTTTGTGGCCGCGGCTCAGCCGCATGGCTGAATCCGCCGACGTTGGCCACCCTCCCCGGCACGGATGGCCTCGAAAGCGATCCCTCTACTCCCCGGTAACACGGGGAGCCCCTAAAACACCGGCCGGAAGATTGCGCGGAACAACGCCTCGGGCCGCCTCAAAGGCGCGGCGGCGCTCCCTTCCCTGCCCCGCTCCTCCGGACTCGCCTCAAAAGCCGCGAGGTCGCCCGGGGCGCCGCGAGTCCCGGTCCTCTCAGCCCACAAAAGCGGGCTTGAGCCCGAGGACCAGGAAGCGTCGCCTCTAACGGCTTTTAAATCGGCTATCAGAAAACGCCAGGCCTCCTTACAGAAAACCCCGGGGGCGGTCGGTTGGAAACCCGAGCTCCGGCCGCGCCGCCCTCCCATCCCCCACCCGCCCGGCCTGACAGGTCCCTCGCCACACTCACCCTCGATCCCGGCCGCGGTCCCGGTCACTAGAATAACTCGACATGGCGTCAATGATTGCGGTGTGCGGGAAAGACCCAGTGAGAGGGAATCCAGTTGCGACGAGTCGCGGAGAGGAGGCCTCGGCGACGGCGAAGCCTTTGCGGGGGCGTCACCAGCGGAGGGAACGGCGGTGACGAAGCCGGAGCTCTAAACCCAAGGACCGATGGAAATGAATGAGGTGCCGGCTGCGTCCCGGCGGCCGGTTTTATAGCCTGGACCGCCTCCTCGCCGCAAAGGCTGCCGGGAGCCGCTCTGTGACCTAATCGCCCCGCCCCCTAGCTGGAGGCTCCAACGCCCGCTGGCGTTCCGGAATCCGCCATGTCCTCGCCCCTCCCCCCCGCGGGCGCTCCCTCACAGGCGCCCGTTTATTACCCCCTTCCCGACGGCGGTGACCCCACTAGGATGCCTCTCCCCGCACCTCAAGCGAGCCGCTTCCCCCGGGCCAGCCGGTCACTAAAAAAATGGCCAGCGCCGGCCAGCTCGCAGGCTCCGCTTGAAGATGTTTACGTCGCCACAGACTCCCCCACGCCCATGACCGGGGAGGACGGGGAGGTGGAGCCTGCCGCTGTCACGTGGTGGCACCCCAGGGCTAGGCGGACCGCACTACTTCTCCACTTGGCGGCGGCGGAGGGATACCTCACCGCAGACTCACCGGAAGCGCGGCTCCGACGCACTGGGGAGATCGGCCGGGCTGCTGGGTGACCTGGCTGCCTGGCCCGCCGAGCTGAGAACCCTCAAGCGGGATCTTGCCCGCGGGGAAAGGTAGCTAGAGCCCGCAAACTGCCGCCGAAGCGCGAGCTGCGAGAGGAAGTGCCTCTCTGATGACCAATCAGCGGCGAGAAGCCGTTTTAACGTCCCTCCCTCTCCCAGCCCTCCGTCCCCGCTCTCTGGTTCCGACCCCCTCCTACCCGCTTCGGCGCTCTCCGGTTCGGCCCTTCCAGGACACCGTCGCCCGCCCGCGCTCTCGTCTCCGGCTGCGACCTTTCTTGGCAGTATGGCCAGCTCAGAGGCTGGTGAGTCTCGGCCTGGAGCCCTAGTGTTTGTATGCTGCAGCATCCAGCTGGCCCCGGGCCGACCCGAACCGTGTCCGGAGAGGCTCGTGACTGCCGGACAGTAGTCGCAGTCGCGGGGGGCTCTCTGAATTTGGGGGGTCTCAGCCTCGAGACCTCTTGGGGTTTCTAGACGCGGGACGGACACTTGGGATGTGACAGATGGGTTCTGTGGCGAGGCTGGAACACCCGCATCCTGTCTTTACAGAGCAGAGGATCCTGCTCTGACCCGATTTTTGTGGGACGTGTATTTTTTTTTTTATCTTTTTGAGGCACAGCACTCCTTAGATCTTTTGATGTTCTCTAGAGTAACTGGCTTTGTCTAGTACTGCCTTTGAAAAGCCAGTTGATTCGGTTGTCTAGGACGCTTACCTCCTCTCCCGGACAGCACACAAAATGGTTGTCATGGCTTGGTCTGCTGTGAGAAATGGGCATCGGACGGAGACATGGATGGCACATTCAGACTATTGTCTCCAGAATACCTGTCCATCTCATATTGGAGACTTGCCCAGTTCTATGGTGTCTTCTCTATACCCAATCGTTTCAGAATACAGGAGTTTCAAGCTTTTAGAATTATTGCTGAAACCCTTAAGCTTGGTCCTGAACTGAATAGAGGAAAGCAAGGGATGTTTAAAACAAACAAACAATAACCCAACGGGGAACTCGAGCAGTATTAATGTGCTAGTTCAGAGCTTTGCGTTGTGTTCGTTTTTCTCATGTTTACCTTCGTATACATCAACTGTAATAAAAAAGAAAGCTAACAAATGCATTAGTGTCGGTGTTGTCATTATTCCAGTTCCTAACAGTCCAAATCAATCACCTGTTTGGGCACCAGAGAGACCTTAATTTACACAAGCTAATTGGATAAAACTATTGGGAATTTGGAGCCACCTCCGTTAGATTCTAGCAACTTTAGATTATCATTTACAATTGCCTTATGACATTCGTTCTTACCTATAAGTCTATTGTAACTAAAAACACCTATGTCAGTATTATAAAAATACCGGTAGGTGGAATCTTAGGTTACAAGAGTAAAAGTTGGACTGGCACAATAGTTTTGGCTGTGTAAGAGCTAGCACTGGAAATCATCCCAGGGAATTAGTACATCTTTTGAAAACTTTTGCCCAGTTGAGTATTTGAAATTTAATGACAAAGTCCTTATCTTCTACAGTTTTCAATGTATATGTTCTGTGGCAGTGATTTTTGTTTAAATGTACATATGACTTTTTCTATTGCTATTGAAGACTGATCCCCCCCCTTCTTCCCCAACAGAATGGGTAACACTTGCCAATAATCTTCTTTTTAAATGTCACATACACCTGAGGATACATGAACTTGAAGACTGTGATGCTAATGTCTTTATTGCACTTTATCAGTCCATTTTGGGAGAAAAGGTACCAGGTAAGGGTACTGAAAAGTGAGAATAATTTTGTCTTGGGCCACAAATTTCCTTTCATAATGAATTTTGTGTCCTATTCAACTATGACACTAGTTGCTTTAATGAGTACATTATGGACCTCACCCACAATAACAGCCATGATTAAATAGTCTGGCATTTATTTGAGTTAATCCCCATTTAATCCCATGCAATTCATGCCTTTTAGAGTCATTATTTCTGTAACTACCTTCAATTCAAGGTTATAAATTTGAGTGGGTCTTGGGAATTTGTTGGGTCTTATTTGACTACTAATTATAGATAAGAATTAACATTTACTTGATGTTAGTTCAGTTTTGTTTTTTTGTTTTTGTTTTTTTCAAGACAGGGTTTCTCTATGTGGCTCTGGCTGTCCAGGAACTTGCTCTGTAGACCAGGCTGGCCTCAAACTCAGAGACCCACCTATCTTTGCCTCCAAGTGCTGGGATTAAAAGGTGCTCTATTCCACCCAGATGAGACGCTTGTCTTGCCATTAAAATCTTTCTATATTCCCATCTATGCTTTAGCCATTCATCCCCAGAAGATGCTTGTAACAGGGCATATGAAAGCCGACCACTTGAACACCTGCAGTGGTTTGATCTTCTGGTTTTGTTTTTTTAGACATAGTATCGCCATATAGCCTCAGCTGACCTAGGACTTGCTATGTAGATCAGACTCTGCCTCCTGAAAGCTGGAATTAAAGGCATGTGCTCTCATGCCTGGCTGATTTGGCCTTTAGTTTTTGCTTTACTTTGTCAAGGAAAGCAGCCCATAGTTAGGGGTTTAAGCATCTGTTTGTTTGTTTTGAGACAGGTCTTGTTATATAGAGCAGTGTAGGTACAAACTCCTGATATAGCTACAATCTCGCCGGTGCTGAGATTGTAGAGATATGTCATCATACCCAGCCTTGCTGTTGTTATTAGACTATCTTAATGCCTTTAATTTTTTTTTTTTTTTGAGACATGGTTTCTCTGTAGTTTTGGAGCCTGTCCTGGGTCTAGCT
>NC_022014.1:59518976-59527534 GCF_000317375.1 Microtus ochrogaster
AGTGCTGGGATTAAAGGCGTGCGCCACCACCGCCTGGCTTGGGTCTAGCTCTTGTAGGCCAGGCTGGCCTCACATTCACAGAGATCTACTGGCCTTTGCCTCTCGAGTGCTGGGATTAAAGGTGTGTGCCACCACTGCCTGGCATTAATGCCTTTAAGGAGCTCTGTTTATTCCTTTACATGGTATGTGTATAGAATATACTCATACATTGGGTGAAAAATTCTCAACTGTTATATATAGAGTATTGAAGAGTAAGTTCAAATCAATAAATAGTCAACCAATACAGACTCTAGTATGTCGAGTTTAGGCTCTATAATTCTTTTGAGTTGTTTTTGTAGCAGTGGAGTTTATTCACAAGCCTAGTCACAGACATATATGATGAATACAAATATATATATATTTCTATTTCACAGCTTGGCCCCTCAAAGCTCTAAAATGACATGACTTTCCCTCCCCCACAGACCTCATAGTTATTTCCAGGAGTCAAGAAGACGATGCCCACAATGTACAAGCAGTGATTGATTCACTAGCTTTGGATTACCTTCAGGTCAGCTTGTCTCACATAACAGGTTAGTATATGCTTACCCATCAGATAATTATATATTTTAATAGTTAGAATCTAAGCTGTTGTTTAACAGGTTTGAACACAAAAAATGTAAGGTTGAGCTACAACATTCAGTGTGCCGTGAGAGCCCTGGAACACTGGCCATTGAGTCTGTGCTGGTGCTGGCCTGCAAATGTGTTTTAAGTATGTGTTTTTTGTATTTGGTGGTTTTGAGTCTTTTGTAGTAGTTGTTTGTTTTTTGTTTTTCTTTTGAGACAGGGTTTTTCTGTGTAGCCTTGGCTGTCATGATGGATTTCCTCTGTAGACCTGGCTGGCCTCTGCCTTCCGAGTGTTGGGATTAAAGGTGTGTGCCACATGCTGGTGCAGTCTTAAATCCCAGCACTCGGGAAGCAGAGGCAGAGGCAGAGGCAGGTGGCTTTCTTAGAGGCCAGCCAGCACTACACAGAGAAACCCTGTCTCAAAAAAAAAAAAAATGGGAAAACGAAAAAAAAAAGGTGTGTACCACGATGCTTGTTTTAAAGCATACCATGCTATAAATCTGTTGCAGTTAAAAGAAATACTATCGGGGGCTGGAGAGATGGCTCAGAGGTTAAGAGCACTGGCTGCTCTTCCAAAGGTCCTGAGTTCAATTCCCAGCAACCACATGGTGGCTCACAACCATCTGTACTGAAATCTGGTGTCCTCCTCTGGCGTGCGGGCATACATCAAGGCAGAATGTTGTATACATAATAAATAAATCTTTAAAAAAAAAAAAAAGAAATACTAGAACCCAAATGTCTACGTTAACGGCTGATTAAATTACAAAAGCTCCTTACAGTGTGGCACTCCACAGCAATGAGCAACTGTGGAGATTCGAATTATACAGTTGCACATTACAGAAAACAGTCTTCAGGGTACACTGCGTTAGAAAAACGTGTCTTTCTGATGATAATAGCACATGCTACAGTTTGTTAGGACAGTGTGGTGAGAATTTGTATGTACTTGGTTGTATTCAGAAAGACTTTCTAGAAGAGTATGTCATAATCATGTTACTCTGGTGGCATCCGACAAGACTCATGGATACAGAAAATTTAATTGGCAAGTTGCCTTCTAGAGTGTAGGAAGCCTTGGGTTCGATCTCTAGCACCACACACAGACACAGATACAATTTAAAAGTTTTTTTTCTGAATAATATAGGGTACACTGTGTTGCATTCAAAACCAAACATACAAAACCAAATATACCACATACAAATAAGAATTTTCCTTAAGCAAATTTAAAACTTAAATTTTTTTTGAGATTTATTTTATTTTATATGTATCGGTGTTTTGCTAGCATGTAAGGGGTATTGGGTCCACTTGGAACTGAAGTTAGAGACAATTGTTAACTCCCATGTGGTTGCTGGGGATCGAACCTGGGTCCTGTGGAAGAGTAGTCAATGCTCTTAACTACTGAGCCATCTCTCCAGCCCATGAGATTTTATTTTTTAAATTTTGAACTATGTTATCTACCTAAAACACTTGGTGGTATAATTTAATTGGCAAGTTGCCTTCTAGAGTGTAGGAAGCCTTGGGTTCGATCTCTAGCACCACACACAGACACAGATACAATTTAAAAGTTTTTTTCTGAATAATATAGGGTACACTGTGTTGCATTCAAAACCAAACATACAAAACCAAACATACGACATGCATTCATAATTGCAGACTGATGGGTAAGAATCCTAGTAAAGGAGCTGAAGCTCATGAACAGCGAGAATCCTAGAAACTTCTATGTATATTTTATCACAAAAACGGCTTTGACATTTCAAGGAGGTAAATGTTTTTCTGTTCTGTTCTTTTTGTTTTGTTTTGTTTTGTTTAGAGGCAGGTTCTCTCTACATAATTCTGCCTGTCCTGGAACTCACAGTGTAGACCAGGCTGGCCTCAAACTCAAAGATCCGCTTGTCTCTGACTCCCAAGTGTCGGGATCAAAGGTGTGAGCCACAAGGAGTTAGATGTTAAGATAGGTCGTTTATGTCTCTTAATACACTGACAGGAGCCATACACGGTTCTCTTTAATTCAGTTCTAAGTGAGTAAATGGTTTTGCTCACTTTGGAGGTGATTAATTTCGAGGGATAATTTTGGAGTTGCCTTGCTCTTGCAACTCAGTGGAACTGCTTTATCACCTGAGTGAGAACAGACCAGTTTGTCTGTTTGATGCTGGCTTCACTATGTAGTCTTGTTGGCCGAGAATTCAGAGATCCAGTTGCATCTCCTATGCTGAGATTAAAGCTTTGTGTCAGCACACTGAGCTCCCTTTTTGTTTTTTAAAGACAAGACTCTCAAACTCTAGCCTGGGGTAAGATCACTGGTTTCACTAGTTAGCTCAGGCTGGCCTCCAACTCTTGGCAATCCTCCCATTGCTATCTCCTCAGTGCTGGGATTATTGACCCGGGTTTCCGTGAACAGCTTGGTGTTTGTGCTTTATGAATACACCGGAGCAAGGTTCTGAGAACACCTGTTTGTAAGGTTTTCAGTGTAGCACTGCCTGGACAGCACAGCACGAGCAGTGTCAGATCTGTTTACCTCTTCAGGTCCACTGAGGAGCAGCTTCTTACTGCTTCGGTCTCTTTTAAAGCACTTTCCCCTACCTCGGAGCTGTGGGCCCTGCTGGCAATCTAGTTGCTAGGTTGACGTCATGCACTCCCCATCCTGGAAACGAAGACGGCTGAGGATGCCCTTGGGACACACATCGTTTAAGCCAGAAAAAAACAGAACTTGAAAACATGATTTCTGGTCTGTTATTTTAAAAATTAAAAAGCCTGTCAAATTTTGTCTGTTTTTACCAGCAGCAGAGGAAAACATCAGAATTCTGGTGTGTTTGTTTTATGTCATGGTTAAAGTAGATGACTAGATTCTCAGTTAACAGACTTTGAGCCTTCCTTTCTGTATTTTTCTAATGCCAGGCATAATTTCCCAAAGGACAGAGAGTACAGGGAGATAAATTCCATCCAGACCTGATGTTGATTAGAATCCATTTTAGATGACATTAAACAAGTCAGGCTTACATGTTTTACCAGCTCGCTTCTGCACATCCCACCTTAACATTTATCTGTGGTCTCTTATGGGCCAGGCGTTGTGCTGGAGACTTCCCAAAGATTAACTTCTGGGAATTAGAGGCAGAAAGTGCTTGGCTAGCTTGCAGAAAGCAGGGCCTTTGCTCTTCAGTACCATCTACACCAGATATACTGATACAGGACTATAATCCTAACATTTGGGAGGTGGAGGCAGGAGGATGAGAGTTGAAGGTCACCCTCTACTGCATAGAAAGTTCGAGGCTACCCTGTTTCAAGGTGTAAAAAAAAAGGAAAACTTACACAAAGTAAGTAGATATAAGAACAGAGATTCCTGATGGAAGGAAGAAGCATCCCAACAAGTTGTCCATCTTGTCTTGTAACTTTTCACAGCGCAGCCCCGATGAGCAGGCGCCACAGGCTTACGCTGTTCTTTCACTAGCTACTGGAAAGGTCTCCGCTGTTTTCTGTTTTGGTGACCATTTCCCTAGAGCAGTGGTTCTTAACCTTCCTATTGCTGTGACCCTCCTCATGGTGACCACCAACCATAAAATCACTTTTGTTGCTACTTCATAACTAATTTTGCTACTGTTATGAATTGTAATGTAAATATCTGAGATCCCCAAAGGGGTCTTGACCCATAGGTTGAGAACTGCTGCCCCAGAGGCTGTTCCTTAGGGCCAGATACTTAGCTGCAAGAGAATAGAACATGCCAGCGAATGGTTAACTGCCACACTCAGGCTCCCCATCCCTTGTTTCTTCAGCGATAATCAACAGGAAACGGATGTTTTTGATATTTATAATTGCTTTTCCTTGGTTTATACCTGTATTCTCAAACTGCATTCATGTATTCATTTCAAAGTTTATAGGCTTTCTTTGGGGCCACCAACCAGCTCCCAAATAAAGACACAGAGACTTATTATTAGTTATGAATGTTCAGTCTTATGCTTGGCCCACTAGCTCTTATAATTAAATTAACCTGTTTCTCTTCATCTATGTTTGCCTCAGGGCTTTTTGCCTTTCTTCTGTATGCCCTCCTTTGTGTCTGGCTGACTAGTGGCTGCCTAATTGGCTGAGTGGCCTCAGGCATCTCCCTCTCTTTTCCCTTGTTCTTTCTCAGAGCTCAGATTCCTCCTAATTCTCTCTGCCCTCCAGCCCCACCTATCCTTCTACTGCCTAGCTATTGGCTGGTCAGCTTTTTATTAGATCCATCAAGGTGTCTTGTTAAACAAGTGCAGCATAAACAAATGTAACACACCTTTACATAGTTAAAGTAATAGTCTGCAACATAAAGAAATTAACATATCTTTACATAGTTAAAGTAATAACAACAATGAGGCTTTCTGATTTCCTTTTTAAATGTCTTAAAATCTCTGTCTTCTGTGTTTAGGAGAAAACATAGTGAAAGGGGATAAGGAATCTATCAAGAATCTCCTAGAAATATTTGATGGATTATTGGAGTATCTGACAGAACACATCAGTGAAACGTCTCACAATAAAAGTAAGTTTAAGGGTGGAGGCCAGCTTGCCCATTGCTCTTAGGAAACAGAATCTCTAATACAAATGCTGGTAAATGTCATGATATAATTTCCGATTCTTTCTGTTCTGAATAGTTAGAACCTATCCTAGACTCCCATTATATTCTTTGCTAACTTGGATGTGGCCTTTAAATTACAACCGATCAATAATAGAAAGTTGAATTTCTAGTTGAATTATTTATTGTCCTATTATTACATGAAATTTCTTGTTCCTTAATTTCCTGTCAGAACAGCCATTATGCATCTAGTGAGGATGTTACTGAGGCATCTGCAGGGTTACTGGTACATCATCAGTCAGTCTTGAGCCTAAACTGGCATTTTGTGACAGCCTGAATATTTTTAATCTTACTCTTGGAGCAACCCACTTCAGACTTACCATGAGAAATTTCTTTCATGAAGATCAGTATGCCATACTTTAAAATCAGTTTCTCACTTTTGATAAATTCTGTATCTAGTAACTTATCCTAAGGAAGTGATACTAAAGACAGTTAAGCACTTGAAATTTGCCTCTAGAGTGCTGAGATCACAGGCATGTACCACCATATCCAGCAAGAAGCTACAGCTTAACAACTTAAGAGTAAACGATTCTATTGATAATGGATGGAATAATACATTACTTGTTCTTGTATTGTAGAGTTAAAACAAAGTTTTAGCAGAAATAGTAATAAACATGAATTCTAATACCAGTGAAAACAAAAAGCCTGGGTACACTCATCATTGCAAATTCTGCTGTTGTCGGTGAGACCTATGCAGAGACTTTGGTACCTGAGGTCAGTCTCCAGACGCTAGTCCCAGTGCCCTACTTTTAATCAGTAGCTAAAAAGACTTAAAAGCTGTAGAGAAGATTGGAAAGGTGTGGCTCACCTGAATCCCAACCCCAGAACCCCAGGGAAGAAGAGAAATAACTCTGGCCTCCACACTTGTATTGTGGCACGCAAGCTCCCGCACCCCCCCCACACACACAAGTGCACACAGCAGTAATAAAGCCCTGCTGTAACTGCCGACCTGCCACCTTGCAGGGAAAGCCCTGAGCTTGTTTGTTTTCTAGGAGACTCACTGCAGGCGGTGGTTTATTTCGCTTCTTTA
Source organism: Microtus ochrogaster (assembly GCF_000317375.1). Lineage (NCBI taxonomy): Eukaryota > Metazoa > Chordata > Mammalia > Rodentia > Cricetidae > Microtus > Microtus ochrogaster. Next base: position 59,525,201 of record NC_022014.1, read on the forward strand.
TCGTTTCGCTCTGACTCACGACAGGCTGGGGTATCAATTATTGTTTGTTTTTAATCTTGTTTAAACAGGTGAGACTGAGCAGTATTTTCAAGACTCGCATAGAGAGGAACCCGTGGATGAGCTGGAGAGTATCGAGGAGTCCAAGTCATCATGGAAAAAAGTTTCTTTTGGGAGGTAGTGTGCAATGCCTGTGAATGTCATCAAGCAGATCACACTTAACTATCTAAGATGAAGCCAGCATACTTATGGTCCCTCTAAAGCTGATGTGAACATTTTACTAGCTTCTTTTCTACCTTTCTGAGGGAGTTTTAGGAACCTTGAACTCTATTTAATAATTTACAATTTAACTACCTATTAATTTTTAATTTTTTCTTTGATCATCAATTTTTCTTTTTGAGACAAGGTCTTATATAACCTGGGCTGGCCTTGAACTCCCTATGTAACTGAGCATGACTGAATTGATCTTCTTGCCTCCACCTTCAAAATGTTACAGATTTATTTATTTTTTCAGACAGGGTTTTCCTGTGTAGCTCTGACTGTCCTGAAACTCACTCTGTAGACCAGGCTGGCCTCAAACTCAAGAGATCTGCCTGCCTCTGCCTCCTGAGTACTGGGATTAAAGGTGCGTGCACACACCCAGCCCCTACCTCATTTTTTTTTTTTGTTGTTGTTGTTTTGTTTTGTTTTTCGAGACAGGGTTTCTTTGTTTAGCTTTGGTGCCTGTCCTGGAACTCGCTATGTAGACCAGGCTGGCCTCGACCTCAGAGATCTGCCTACCTCTTCTTCCCGAGTGCTGGAATTAAAGATGTGTGCCACCACCGCCTGGCTTTCCTAGCTCATTTTTTTAAGAGACGGTTTTACTATATATACTGGGTTGTCCTTGAATTTACAGTGTAGCTCCAGTGGCTGGCCTCTAACTCACAGCCTTCTCTTGCCCTTTGTCTTGTGCTGGTTTTTGTTACCATGCTCAGTTCATGAAAATTTTAACTTTTTCATTATTAAATTTAAAAACAAAACAAAAAGAGCAAAAGTGAAACTATTTGAGATTTAAAAAATAATCCTTTTTTGAGATTCTTGTAGCTCAGGCTGGTGCGGAAGTTAGTATGTAGTCAAGGATGGGCCACATTGAATTTATGATGCTCCTGCCTCTCCCTCCCAAGTACTAGGATTACAGGCCTGCAACAGTATGTCCAGTTCTGTTCTGTGCTGGGAATTGAACCCAGGGCTTTCTGCATGCTAGGCTGGCACTCCACCAACTGAACTTTATCCCCAACCCTTAAAAATATTTGCAGTGCTGGTAGTGGCGCACACCTTTAATCCCAACACTCGGGAGGCAGAGACAGCTGGATCTCTGTGAGTTCAAGATTAGCCTGTTCTACAGAGTGAGTTCCAGGATAGCCGGACAGCCAAGGCTATACAGAGAAACCCTGTGTCACAAAACAAAACAACAACAAAAAAAATTGCTGCAAAAGTGAAACCTTACCCAGACTCCCGAATGTTGCAGCATTTAGATTCAATAGTGTTTGCTTTCCTTTTAATCCTTGATACATGAGACTGTTTCTACCTTGCATATAACACTCAAACCAAACAGGTAAGAGGTGAAAGTAATTTTCTTCCTTTCTTCCCTCCTTTCTGGGAATAAGCCAAGGGCTATTGTAGGCAAGTGCTAAATTGTTGGGCTACATCCAAAGCCCCAGTCTGTGCACCCAGGAATTCCTGTAAGCCCACAGTCAGTGTTTGAAGCACTTTCTGTAGGCAAACAGGCCACAGTGAGAGCGAGACCTTCCTTTTTCAGGTGTTCCTTCTCATCTGGTGCGTTGGGGCCCACCTGGGACGGAGATGACGCTGAATCCACAGGGGAAATAATTAGGCTTGGCGACACCGCACACACCTTCTCCCTGAGAAGTAACGGTGAGTAGACAAGCATTCAACACAGGCACAAAAATGTAGAACCATAAAAAAACAAAAGCCACACAATGGTGGCTCACACCTTTAATCCCAGCATTCAGGAGGCAGATGTAGGCAGATCTCTGTGAGTTCAAGACCAGCCTGGTCTACAGAGTGAATTCCAGGACAGCTAGGGTTACACAGAGAAACCCTGTCTCAAAAAAAAAAAGGAAAAAAGTAGAATCATATAACTTAAAGTTGAGCTGAGTAGAGCCCCAGTTAGACATCTGCATTAAAGTCACAGAGTAGGGCTGGAGAGATGGCTCAGAGGTTAAGAGCATTGCCTGCTCTTCCGAAGGTCCTGAGTTCAATTCCCAGCAACCACATGGTGGCTCACAACCATCTGTAATGGGGTCTGGTGCCCTCTTCTGGCCTGCAGGCATACAC
>NC_022014.1:59527634-59532246 GCF_000317375.1 Microtus ochrogaster
AAGGTCCTGAGTTCAATTCCCAGCAACCACATGGTGGCTCGCAACCATCTGTAATGGGGTCTGGTGCCCTCTTCTGGCCTGCAGGCATACACACAGACAGAATATTGTATACAAAATAAATAAATAAATATTTAAAAAAAAATAAAGTCACAGAGTATCACCATTGCCCACTAAATATGACAGCGGCTGTCCGCCATCGTAGCTGTGGGAGGTCACAGGCTCATGCACAGTTTGTGCACGCAGAGCTGTCGTACAGTTTGTCGGGCAAATTATATGGAAAATTGTGGATGCAGCTTTGAACTTAGTCACACCTTTGGAGTACTCAGTTATAATTTTTTGAACTGGTACACTTACTTTCCAGGGTTTGAACTGACAAGGTCATAGTCCTGGTAGTAATCATTCAGCCAGGAGTCCAACCGTCTATTGCTTGCACACAGAGTGTCTCTCAGGCCTCCTTTAACTCTTCTACCTCCTGGTCTATCTTAGCTGGCATTCTTCTCTGCCATCACATTGCTCCATCTGTCCTTCCTGTTCCTGGCAGGCTCTGGCTCCAGCACCAGCCTCTTCCACCTGTGTCAGGCTCTAAGGCAGTGTTCCTATGGTGTGGCCTTCTCTGTATTTCCGGAACACCGCTTATACACTGCGTGGAAAATTATAGTCTGTTAGGTAAACATTGAGTTCCTGGAAAAGTAGCCAGGTCACACTTACTCATCGAGTGCTGATTCTGTGTCTTCCCTGGTGATAGCATGTGACCAGAACAGCCACAGAGCCTGTCTTTATGGCACTGGCGGTTTGTGTGTCAAGATAAATTGGTGAAATGTATAATAAAATTATTGTTTATCTTAACCTGTCAGAACTTGGCAAAATACAGTCATAGTAAGTATGTTTCTGAATGGAGTGACAAAGAGGCTATTGTAGAATTAAGTAGAATAAATTGAGAATCAAGAGGCCTTCGTTCTCACAGCTGTTGGCTTTGTGACTTTGGACGAGGCCTTTTCTGAGTTTGATGAGAGAATTGAACTCAACCACCTCTGTGGGCCCTGTCAGCATTAATACTCTGACCCCAGAGAGTCCTATTCGAAGGGATAGCAGCAGACAAAAAGACAGGAGGGAAGGGATGGGGAGTCTAGAGTGGGTTACATGATCTCAGATGCCATGAAAAATGGATGGCTGCAAAATCTGAAACTGTAGCAGTACTGACGTGCTCCAAGTGGGGAGTTTCAGCCTGGGCCAGCCAGACGGCTCATCCAGAGGGCATCATGCTACCAAGCCTGACCGCCCAGGTTTTGTCCCAAGGAACCACAGAGGAGGGCAGAGCTCACAGGTTAGCCTCTGCTCTTCACATGCACTCCTTGGTAGCCTATGCACAAAAATGAATAAAATATAAAAAGGTAGGGAGTTGCAGGGGTACTCGGTTCATATTTTATTGTATCCTGTGCTGGCTAGTTTGTGTCAACTTGACACAAGCTGCAGTTATCAGAGAGGAGGAAGCTTCAGTTGAGAAGATGCTTCCTTAAGATGTGGCTGTTGGCAAGCCTGTAGGGCATTTTCTTAATTAGTGATTGATGGAGGAAGACCCAGCCCATTTTGAGTGGAGCTACTTCTGAACTGGTGGTCCTGGGTTCTATAAGAAAGTAGGCTGAGCAAGCCATGAGAACCCCAAGTCTAACCTTGAGTAAGCAATAAGTAACCCTCCATGGCCTCTGTGTTAGCTCCTGCCTCGAGGTTCCTGCCTTCACTGCTTTCGTTGATGAACTGCTGTATGGAACTGTGAGTGAAATAAACTCTTTCCTCCCAGGTTGCTTTTGGTTATGGTGTTTCATCACAGCAATAGTAATTCTAACTAAGAGATACACATATATAAAATTCTCAAGAATAAAGAAAGAAAAACTGGCCAGGTGTAGTAGTCCATCCCTTTAATCCTAGTACTCAGGAGTCAGACAGAAGGGTCTCAATGAGTTAGAGATCAGCCTGGCCTACACTTTGAGTTCCAGGACAGCAAGAGCTATGTAGACACTCTTGTCTAAAAACAACAGAAAGAATACAGAAAAACTTAAAAAAATCCTAGATCTGACTACAAAGACAAGTCACTATGTATAGGAGCATTAGAAATGTTTTAGGTTGTGTGCTACGGCACCTATGAAACATAGGCTGACTCAGTTGGGTCCTCCCTCTAATAAAGATCACTTTGTATATGTACATATTTCCAAAATCCTAAACACTTGTGGGTCCAGACATTTTAGAAATGGGGTATGCAACCTATTATTTGATTCAGATTATGTAGAGCTCAGAGTAATCAATACAATTATGGGAAAAATTTTTAATTAAAATTTTAATTAAAACTTAAAGAACAAGAATAAAAAGAAAGACTGGCTATGGTGTTTGGGTTTCCTGTGATTAAAGGGCAGCTTCCTTTTATATTTAGATTAAGATGTTAGCTAACTGTCATTCACTTTCACATGCATCTAGTTCAGGCATCAATTTCGGAACCCTCAGTTTTAGGTAGTGGTACTAGCCACAACTCTGACTTTGTATGGTGGCATTTCTGCATCTGGCACCTATTTCTCTAAAGCAAAGTAATGCAACATTGATAGAAGTGTGCTCAGGCTGTGGGGACTGCCTTACTATATGACAGTTGTCAAAGGTACTTGTATCATGAACATGGTGCTCCTACTGGCTTTAGTTATTTCGCAAACTACTTTGATAGTTTAAAACTTTAGCTTTAAGACTCTTCCTAGGTGCTCAAAATTCCATGGACTTGCAGTCTAGAAAAGTTTCAGCATCATCAGGCTCTGAACCGTGTGAGGAAGTGTTGAACCCTATCTCATCGAGTTTCCTATCCAAGAACGGGACAATTTTCGAAGGTGAGTTGTTATGGCTTTTAGTTCTTTACACTACTGCAGCCGTGTGTGTGGAGATGCCGTGGTGCCAGTATGTAGGTCTGGGGCAACTGGTAGGAGTTCAGTGTCTCCACTGTAGGTCCTGGGGACTGAGCTCAGGCAAACATCTTTGCCTGCTGAACCATCTTGCCAGTCCATGTGCCCTGTTTTGATTAGATTAAAAATATATTCCTAAACTGAGTCTGGTGGCCGATGCATGTAATTTCAGCAATTGAGAAGCTGAGGCAGGTGGATTGCTGTGCAAAGTTTGAGGACAGCCTGGAATATAGAGTGAATTCTAGGACAGTAAGGCTGTTGTAGAGTGAGATCCTCTTTCAAAAACAAAACCAATCGTATAGTCATTCCTGGCCTGGGGCTATAGTTCAGTGGACTAGAGTTTGCCTATACTTGAGGCCCTGGGTTTCCCCCAGCATCTCACACACAAATTCCCTTAGTATGTGTGACTATGTTTGTATGTGTGTATGTAAAATCATTTATTTTCGAGAATTCCTTTATGAGTTCCACTTTAATTTTTCTTAACAGCAGAAACTCCTTCTGTGAGTATGGTTACAAGTGCCAGAAAATTAGGTGAGCCGATCCGAGCTGCCATCCCCTTACACCCTCCCTACCATCCTTCTGAGCCTCGAGCACCTTGTCCCATAGGGAAGGAATACCTCCGTTCAAGTCTCTACTCGTCTGCCCTGACTTCTGGAGAGCATTCGGGACGTTCTGTGGTGAGTGGAGAGGTCTTATCATTGGCGAGAAGATTACTTACTTTTGCTGCTGGCGATTGAACCCAGAGCCTTGTATATGCTGAGCACACACGGTCCCACTGATCTCTACTCTGAGTCCCAAAGTCCATCTACTTAAAGAAATCTCCTTAGAATGGTTGTCAAGTATATTACATTAATCAAAGACATACACCTGCCATCATAACACTGGGGAAACCACGAGGAGGATCATTGGGGATTTGAGATCAGGCTGGGCTAGTGAGACCCTGTGGCCTTGAACTCACAGAGATCTGTCTGCCTCTGTCTCCCGAGTGCTGGGAATAAGGGTGCATCATACTTAAAATTTCTCTCAGTAGGCTGGGGATGAGTCCTGACTGGCAGAGTACCTGCCTAGAAAGCACAGCTCTCGCCACTGTAGACCCTGTGTGGTGGTGCATGCCTGTGATCCCCAGGGGATAGAGGCAAGAAGATAGAAAGGCACACTCATCCCCAGCTACAAGAAACCCTGTCTTTAAAAAGAAAACAAAACAAAAAATTTGGGGCTAGAGAGATACCTCAGTAGTTAAGAGCAATTGCTGATTTTTCCAGAGGACCCAGGTTTGATTCCCAGCACTCACATGGGAGCTCACAACTGTCTGTAACTCCAGTTCCAGAGGATCAGACACCTTCTGTCCTCTGAGGGTACCTACACATGTGTTGCACAGACATACATGCTGGCAAAACATCAACATCCACAAAATAATAAAATAATTCTTAAAAGGAAAAAGGTGGCCTCTGTGTCTCCCTGTATGCTCTTCTCCTAGGCACATAGGGACAGGAAGAGCATAAGGAAAAGAGAGCCAACACATAGAGAATGCTTTTGTTTTTGCTAAGCACAGTTCTGGATACTTTATAGGTATTAGATGATTTATTCTTCAAAGCAGCTGTGAGTAGATGTTGCAGGTGTGTGGGAAGCAGATGCTGCAGGTGTGTGGGAAGCAGATGCTGCAGGTGTGTGGGAAG
>NC_022014.1:59532496-59539602 GCF_000317375.1 Microtus ochrogaster
GGTGTGTGGGAAGCAGATGCTGCAGGTGTGTGGGAAGCAGATGTTGCAGGTGTGTGGGAAGCAGATGCTGCAGGTGTGTGGGAAGCAGATGCTGCCCGTGTGTGGGAAAGCCAGCCTGGAGACATGAGCTTCCTGCCTAAGTGACATCGCAACTGCAGAGCCCCAAGTTGTATATTCCTAATTAAATCCTTACAAATTGGAAAGGAAAGAACAATCCACCCATAGTCTCACTGATTAGTATAAAACACTTAATATCTTATTCTATTTTTGCTTCTCTCCTTGAGAAAAAGTTCTTTTTTCTTTTTTTTTTTCAAATTTTCAAACAAGTTTTATTCCCATACAATCCCAAGACGTTTCCTTTGCTTAAAATGTACACAGGGAACATGATTCTTTAATGTGAACAATAACTTATGTCCTGGCTCCACTACTCGGGTGGCTTCATGGCTGGGGTAAGGGACCATCTAGGGCCTCTCACCTTGGCCTGTGAGGTCCCTGGCTGGTACAGTCCTGGACTGACCTAGCTCATCCCCGACCTTCCCCATGCACATGTGGGTAATGTGGAATGGAAACCCCCCCCCCCCCTCGACCTGCCACCTGTAGATGACTTTGGGGAATGAGGATTGCAGCTGGCCCACTGTCAAGTTTTGAGGGTCTGGGGAAAAGTTCTTTTTTCATATTGTCATCTTGTTCCCAACTTCCCGAGGAAACCAGGCATATATGTGCCAGGGTAGACAAACCTGTAAGGAATGATCTCATTATTTTAAAATGCAGATAATGGTACCAGGCATGGTGCCACCTTTAATCACAGTGCTCAGGCAGAAGCAGACAGATCTCTGAGTTCTGGTCTAGAAAGTGAGTTCCTGGACAGCCAGGGCTACACAGAGAAACTCAGTCTCAAAACCCCAAATATATATATGTATACATACACACACATATGTATATACACTCACATACATATGTGTGTATATACTAGAAAATAACCCATTTAAGAGAGAGATAATGAGCCAGACAGTGGTGGCACACACCTTTAATCCCAGCACTTGGGAGGCAGAGAGAGAGATCTCTGTGAGTTCAAAGCCATCCTGGTCTACAGAGTAAGTTCTAGGACAAGCTCTGAAGCTACACAGAGAAACTCTGTCTCAAAAAAAATCAACCAAACAAACAAATAAACAAACAAAACCCCAAACAGAGAGCACTAATAAAGCAGAATTACTGCAGCTGTCAAATATCAAATGAGTGGTGCTTTTCCTCAGCTGTGGTGACACAAGCTTGCAGTCCCGGGCCTTGACAGACTGCGAGAACAGTGAGGGTCCAGCCAGCCTAAGCTACCTAGTGAGTTTGAGACTAGCTATGAGACCCTCTCTCCAAAGGAGAAGAAAACCAAAATAAATATTTTTTAGACTGTTCCCTCCAAGGTTAAGAAATAAGCTATTAGAAATGCCAAGCATTTATATTTTGGAGGGTTTCATCTTTGTTTTGAGTGTTTCTGGAGAGTTTCTGTTGGTGTCTTGGTGCTGGAGACTGAACTCAGGTCCTCATGCTTGTGTAGCAAGCTCTTTACTAAGTGAGCCATCTCCTCAGTGTCTCAAGCCAGCTCTCTTCTGTTTGAATAGGAATCAGAGGATAAAGTTGTCTTAACGTCCACATTATCCAAAGATGATGAACAGGAATCATGTCTAGCTCTGACTCCAAGCCCCAGGACAAGGAAGCTTCCTAAAGGGCAAAGGTAACATTGTGTGGGCTTACAGTCTGGTGTAAAGGGACTGGAAAGCAAAGGGACTGATGAGACAGCTTTCAGGAAGGGCCTGGTGACCCGAGATGGATCCTTGGAACCCATGTAAGACAGGTGGAGACATACTCTGTGACAGGTCACTCCCCCAATGATAAATAGTATTTTTTTAAAGAGTATTCTTTACAAATTTAGCATTTGAGAACCAGAATAAAGTATTTGTTAAAGTGTGTATTAGTCATTTTGAAATAAGTAGTATGTTCTTAACCGTTAATTGTCATTGGCCACTTTTTTACAGAAATGAGAACAGAGCTGTGGTCTCCTCAAAGAACTCGCCCTTCCCTCAGAAGGCTGTGACGCGGCTAACAGAACAAGAGCTGCATGCGGTGTCAGAGAAACTGTCTCAGCGGCTCTCTGAACTAGACTGGGCAAGTCTCCACTTTTAATCTTGGTGAGAGTTCTGTGGTTAGTCTTTCAGTGGAGGACACTGACCTCTCAGCAGGAAGGAAACCTAGGTGTAGGTAAGGCTGGGCTGTGGGCTGTGTTCTGCTAGAAAGCTCCACAAGTTGAGCAGGAGGGACACAGACAATGGCTCCTCGCCTTCCTTATATAGCCAAATAGGGCATAAAGATTTATCTAAATTTTATTGAATTTTGATGAAAATGGAGTCACTTAATGTAATTGTTAAACCATTCATTTTTAGATCCATCTGTACACGCCTTTGTCACAAGGACAGATGTGGTATAAAATTGGATGAAACTTGTGTGGCTTTCTGTAAAATTCATTGAAATTGAGTGGTTTATAGCACTGATAGCCACTCTTTCCTTTTGTCGCTTTTTGTTTTTTGTTTTGAGACAGAGTCTCACTATGTAGTCCTAGATGGTCTAGAACTTTCTACACAGGCCAGCCTGGACTTAAACTTGCTGTAATTTTCCTTCCTAAGGTCAAAAGTGTGTCTACCCATGCTTTAAGTGTTAATATAAAGCCTTCACTGTACCCCTCAGAAGACCCCGAGTTCCAGGCCAGCCTGGTTTGCACAATGAAATCCGATCTCAAACACATAAAGTAGATGCAATAAAAGCTGCAGGTGTATAAGATGCTGTGCATACGTTTCTAAAGCTTGGTCTTAGCGGCTGGCAGAGACAACTTTTAGAAGGCCTGTTTGCTTCTATTTCATTTCCCGCTGAAGTCAAGGACAGATACTGAAAAGATTTTCTCGACAGATGTTAAAAGCTGCCCTGGGTGATCGAGCGACAGACAAGACTGATGGTAAAGATGGTGACACTGGAGAGGAAGAGGTGCACAGTGGAAATGAAGAGATACTGTCGCAACACAGTGACAGCATCATGGAGTATGGACCGAAGAAGCCTAGGCCAGGTACGTAACCCAGACAGGCCTGGAATGAGGTGTCCAGGATAACTTCCCAGGTGGTTCTGTGTGTTAATGGCAGTTTCATTTTATATAAGAATCAAAACTAATAGCAAACTCAAGTTGGTGTTGTTTCTTACTGATATTTCTATACTGTCAAAGCTTGTAATTACTTGTCTAAATATGCACATTTTCTTGCTGAAATCTACACTGACACTATAGATCCTGCAAACTTCTTCATTCTGTTACCATCACCTAGGAGATATTTGTTGATATTTAAAGATCGAGTCCATCCATTTGAGCTGCTGTTTAGCTGAATCCAGTGCCCATTAGCAGAATGAGTGGTACTGCTCATTAGAGGTCACAGTGTTTAGCCAGGTTACCTTTGCCTCAGTTAGCATGCTGTAAGCTCTCTGTACGTGTTTACTTTCCATCCTCAGGACCCAGACAGGTAAAAGACTCACGGACACATAGTCCACATGTTACTCGCCGTACAACCAAGAGCACTTCCTTTCCATGGAACCTTGTGCATAGCATACATTTCACAAGCTCTGGGGCTGGAGAGATGGCTCAGAGCTTAAGAGCACCGACTGCTCTTCCAGAGGTCCTGAGTTCAATTCCCAGCAACCACATGGTAGCTCACAACCATCTGTAATGAGATCTGGTGCCCTCTTCTGGCGTGTGGGCATACATGGAGGCTGAACACTGTGTACATAATAAATAAATAAATCTTCACAAACTCCATCTGCCTGAATTTGAATAAGCAATGCTTATGTACTTAGCAGTACATATTTGTGTGTGTGGTGTATGTGTTCTTGTGCACATGTGCAAATGTACATGTACATGCATGTGGGGGCCAGAGATGAACATCAGGTTTCTTCCTTCTTTACTCTCTCTGTTGTATTTTGGGACAGGTTCGCGTAACTGAACCAGGAACCCATAGATTTAGCAAAGTTGGCTGGCGACAGATACACTGTCACACCCAGTTTCTTACATGCGTGCTGGGGAATCTAATACATGCTTAGACAGCAAGCACTTCCCTCCCTATTCCTAGCAGTCTGTTAGCTTGGTCTGACTAAACACACAGCTGCAAAATAGAAGAGAATACATTAGCACATTAGCTTGTCATTTTCATTTTCTTTAGGTTCAGTAAGAACCAATTGCTCAGTTTCCAGCTCAACATTTCTGCCTGCCAAGAACTAATGGTGAATGGCTTTTCTGTTGCAGGATTTTCCATGTACAGAAAGTCAGCTTACAGGTCCCATTCACTGTCCCCATCTTCAGTAAACAAACATAGACAACTAGAGAAAGAGAGAAAGAAGCCGCACAAGTCTAAAGGAGCAGAGACCCGCCAATTCCAAGCAAAGGTACGCCCTCATTCCTTGAATACACGTAGGCAGCAGCAAATACTATTTCTCCTCAGTTGGGCCCTACAGTGAGCATACACACCATTGACCAAAGATATAAAGTGCATCCACTGTGCCTGAGTTGAATAGACGGCAGAGAAGTGTGTGATACGGCGCTAGAGATGCAGTCATGAAATCATCAAAAAATAACCTGGCTGTTCAGAGGGTGAAGAAAGAGGAGGTTGATGTGGTCTGGTATTTTCAGAGAGAAGTCATAGGTAAAGGGAGTTAGGAAAGATTCAGTGGGAAGAGAAAGCTACCCTGTAAAGGAGGTGACTGGGAGCTCAGCTTTTAAGAGGACCCAGGTTTGATTCCCAGCACTCACATGGCGGCTCACAACTGTTGTAACTCGAGTTCCAGCGGCTCAGGTCCACTCTTCTGACCTCCACAAGCACCAAGCAGGCAGACACACAGTGCAGACATACATACAGGCAAGACACCTACACACATAAAAACGTAAAAAAGCATTTTTTTTTAATTAAAGGGCTCCATCATTTCTGATATCATCAGGGAGGATACCGCAGTGGAACAGAGACTTTGAAATCCATAAATTTAGAACACTTAGTTGTCTGCTGTAGTGGTTTTTGTTTATTTTTGTTTGTTTTTTGAGACAAGGTTTCTCTGTGACAGGAACTTGTTATATAGACCAGGCTGGTCTCAAACTCAGAGATCCGCCTGCCTCTACCTCCCTGGTGCTGGGATTAAAGGTGTGCACCACCAATACCTGGCATAGTGGATTTTTATATTGTAGTTGCATTTAAAATGATGAAAACTGGAGTTAATTCAGATGTCTTAAAATAGTTATCCTCAGGGGCTTGCGAGTCTGTTCCCCAGGTTCAGTAAGATTCAGTAAGAGATGCTGTATTAAAAAATAGGGTGAGGAGTGATTGAGGCACACACACACAAATATATATTTAGCTTGCAACTTCCACTCAAGAGTATCATAATAATTATAAAACCTGTGAAAGCCGGGCGATGGTGGCGCACGCCTTTAATCCCAGCACTTGGGAGGCAGAGGCAGGCGGATCTCTGTGAGTTTGAGACCAGCCTGGTCTACAGAGCTACTTCCAGGACAGGCTCCAAAGCCACAGAGAAACCCTGTCTCGAAAAACCAAAATAAATAAATAAATAAAACCTATGACAATAGTAAAAAGAAAAACCATTGTATAAATGGCATTTTTACGTACCGATTATGTCTGTTAGCACAATGTGTTTTTATGAAGCAGCCTAAAAGGAACTTAGGAAAAGGGAATGAACCTGGTATTTTTAGAATAGGAATTTAGATTCTTTTCCCCCTTCATTTAGATTTGCACATGTTTCTGACCACTGCCATATGACCTTACTCTTTCTAGGTATTAACTGAAGCATTTGAAAGGGACCTAAGAAAAAATAAAGTTCAAGAAAACATTGGACTTCGAGGGATAAGTGACGATGAAGAGGAGGAGGAAACAGTGGGTAAAAATCTCCAGCTCTAATAAATGCAAAGATAGTGAAAAGTACAGAGGTGGTCTTCTTAAAGGGACAGGGAACCAACAGGCCTGAGTCATTAGCTCAGAGAAGGCAGGATTTCCTCAGACTTGTGGAGTAGTTGGGTTGCTCGGGTACAAGAGGAAATGCTTTCAAAGAGGACTCGTGTTTTTCCTTCTACCTAGATTTTGTTTGGCCTCAAAGAGTCTTTCATACCCAGTTTGTGAAGGGTTAAAATAGGATCTAGGTGACAGAGGAGAAAGGGGAGACAGGATTCCAAGCACTCTGTTCCAGAGTAAGAAACCCAAGTCCTTGCTTTCTACCCCTCGGAAGTTCCCAGCCGGGTGTGGAGGTGCACACTGTTAATCCCAGCACTTGGGAGCAGAAGCAGGAGGGTATCTGTGGTTTGAGCAGCATGGTCTACATATTGAGTTCCAGTACAACCTGGACTAAACAGACCTTGTCTCAAAACAACAAACAAAGAAAAATTCCCCCAAAAAATACAACCAAAAAAAGAAAAAACAAAAACAAAAAACCAAGAACCAGTGGTTCCCGAGTGAGAGCAGGGAGTGCGGATGCTGGCGTGCTAATGAAAACAGAACTGCAGCGCACCAGACTCAGAACACACTGTGCAGCTGCTTGAGGGCTTTTCTGAAATATTTATTATGTGCATTATTGTTTCTCCTGTATGTGTAAGCCTGTATAAAGCTGTCAGAAACTGTAGTTCAGTCATGAGCCACCACGTGGGTGCTGGGAATTGAACCCAGGACCTCTGGAAGAGCAGTCAGTGCTCTCAACTTCTGAGCAATCTTTCCAGCCCCTTGAGTTTTTGAATATTCAGAGAAAAGGTTGTCAAAGAAACTAGCACATGAAAATTTTAATAGTAGTTCTATTTAGGGTTTGAGACTATGGTTACTAAAGCTGGGAGGGAGGCCAGTGGTGGGGAGAGAAAACAAGATTAAGAGTGTGGTTGGCGCCGGGTGGTGGTGGCGCACGCCTTTAATCCTAGCACTCGGGAGGCAGAGGCAGGCGGATCTCTGGGAGTTCGAGGCCAACCTGGTCTACAAGAGCTAGTTCCAGGACAGGCTCCAAAGCTACAGAGAAACCCTGTCTCGAAAAACCAAAAAAAAAAAAAA
>NC_022014.1:59539702-59552275 GCF_000317375.1 Microtus ochrogaster
CGAAAAACCAAAAAAAAAAAAAAAAAAAAAAAAAGTGTGGTTGGCTAAGGCTAATTAGCCAATGTCAGTGTGTTGAAGTGATTGCATAAAAGGGTTTTTAGACCCCTTTCTTACTCTGCCCTTTTATCTGCCTCTAAGGAAAAAACACACAGAGAAGCCATTCCTAAAGGAACTCCAAAACAGAGTCAGGTCCAGAAGATTTACTCCAGAAAAACTGCAGCTCCAAGTCCAAAAGGCGGTTTCTTGAAGTCAAGCAAGGCAGCTCCGAGTAAGAGCCTCCAATGTCCTTCATGGCAGCCACAGCCTCTGGCTGTGAATGCTGCATTCCAGAGGCTGCTGGAAACAGACATCCTCCAGTTAGCTGCAGAAAGGCCCTTGTATTACTGCCATATGGCTCGTTTTTTCTCTAACCAGAACCAAACTCCTAAGAGTGCCTTAGGGAGACATCTATGGACAGTGGGAGCCTCTCTGCTCATTCATTCTGGTCCCGTTTTCATTTCTTTGTTTCTGGGAAGTTGGTAGAAGGCGGGTGATGCTCCAACACAAGCAGATGGCCTGTTCAGCCTCTATAAGACGACAGTTGGTGCTGCTGAGTCAGAGCTGTGGTGCAAGGAAACAAGGTCAGGTGAAATGCCAGGCTTCCAACTATATCCCATTAGGGGCCTTTCCTTCTAACCATATGCCTACCAGGAAGTAGTTGGAGTGTCTTCCGTTTTCACACACAGGAGGCGTCTACCCACAGGTCTCAAGACCCCTAAGGAGATGGATGGATTCCTCGGAATTAGGGTCAGAACTACTGAGCTTTCCATCCTCAGTAGGGATGCAGAGTATCCAGTATACTTTAGATAGATGGCCCTAGGGCCAGCACCCGAGATTAGCTTGGTTTAGTAGGCAGATGGGGTTGAGAGTTCAGCAAGCCAGTTAGATTAGCAGCATCTCTCATTGTCCTACAGTAAAAGTGAATGAACACAGCCTTCTGCCCCTGATGCTGGAACAGTTTCCATTTCTCTATGTTTCTGACCCAACGCTGACCAAAATGTGGAAGCAGCAAATCGCACAGGTTGAACAACTCAAAAGAGAAGCACAGAGAGAAAACCGATCCAAGAAGAAACTCCAGGATGAAGTAAGCTGCTGTCCCTTTGAAGCCTAAGCAAACGAATAGAGCATGTCCTTGAACAGCATTATTAACCTTGCATGTGTTCACCTTAAAGATAGAAGAAGCCCTGAGAAGGCATGACCTCCTTACTGCCCTTGTCAAGAAGG
Organism: Microtus ochrogaster; assembly: GCF_000317375.1. Taxonomy (NCBI): domain Eukaryota; kingdom Metazoa; phylum Chordata; class Mammalia; order Rodentia; family Cricetidae; genus Microtus; species Microtus ochrogaster. The sequence goes on from NC_022014.1 coordinate 59,540,966, forward strand.
AATGTGAACAGAACAAGAGATTGGTATGTCAAGAACCAACAAGGCAACTGACTTCTAGCGCTTGCCTGTGGGAGTATCTATCCAGAGCTTTAACTCAAAATTGATGATGGGGAAGATATATGCCACCTTTCAGGGACACCGCACTGAAAACACACCTACCAGTCGGCTGCAGAACACTCTTCATCCCTGCCATCTGGCTGCTTTTCACTTCTTTATAGTAACAAATTAGAGATGGTATTTTCTGAGATGAAAACCTAGGCCTTCAGGTGTAATATGACTTGCCTGGCTTTCTCTCTGATTATCAAAAGGCACAAATGAGATTTTATTTCATTTCTGTCTCTACCGCCACGGTCCATCTAGGGCTTAGGAGTCTTAGGTCTCCTGTCTTCTCAGCTCCCAGGTAGAGAGCCAGTTTAGTTTTTGTTATAATTTGGGTTGGAAATCATTTGTTGTCCCCAGTTAGTATTGTGAAGGGAAATGGCAGGTCAGTCTGCCATTGAGTTAAGAGATTTTAAAATCTTTAATTGGGTGTGAAGTGGGTTAAATCATGGAAATTCTAATCTTAGTTTCAAAAACTCCATCTCCAAAATTGCCTGTGGATCTTCACTGTAGTCAAGAACATCTGAGCCACAGTCAGGCTTAGGGCCTATTCACTCTGCACACTGGGGCAGGCCTGTCAGTACTGCTCTTCAGATTGAGGTGAAGCTACAGTGAGCTTGTGTGGCCATCTAGTGGTCTTTCCTGCATGCCCACTTACAGCTGGAAGGCGTTGATGGGAGGCTGAGGGATGAAATGAATGCTCTAGCTGGATGTCTGCTTGTTGTATTCTCTCTTCCCCAGCAAGACTTCAGGGACCGAATTCATAGACAAAGGTTGACCCAATCAAAGATAAAAGAAAATCGTCAGCAAATTGTTCGTGCTCGGAAATACTATGATGATTACAGAATTCAGTTACGTGCAAAAATGATGAGGATGAGAACCCGGGAAGAAATGGTATGTGTTCCTTTATGTCTGTCTACTCTGCTAAGGTGAACTTGGTATTATGTTTCAAGATGAATTTGTCTACAACTGACCTCAATTTGGATCCAAAATTCAGTCCAAGTTCAAAAAGCAGCCAGGACTTGTGCTTGACCAGGCTTCACTACCCAGCTGTGCATCCTATCTCCCTAGTCTTCATGATCCTCCTAACATGAAGCTTTAAGTCCCTCTCCTACACTGTACTCTAAAGTACGGTGCCCTTGGGGTTTGGAAGCACACTGCAGATGGCAGGAAATTAAGGTATGCTGGCATGATACAGGACATAGCTGTGCTGTGAGCTATGCCCACAAGATACACTGACTGTCCCATCCTAATCAATGTTTGGGGACTCCAAATTACTGGCAAACTATTTCTACAGTAAAACTTGATCATGGTTAAACTGGATTAAATACAAATCAATTTTTTTTTTTTTGAGACAGGGTTTCTCTATAGCTTTAGAGGCTATCCTGGAACTAGCTCTTGTAGACCAGGCTGGCCTCGAACTCACAGAGATTCACCTACCTCTGCCTCCCAAGTGCTGGGATTAAAGGCGTGCGCCACCACTGCTCAGCAAATCAAAATACTTCTTGAGGAAGATACTGCTATGGCTTGAGGCAGTTTAAGGTACTAAGGTGATGAATGTGTGACTTGTCAGCTGTGGCCTTTTATGAAGATTTCTTCCTTATGAAGGAAGGGGAGACAACTGGGTATGTCAAAACCTCTTGAACAGTTGTTTTATGGTGGCTGCCCAAATGCTGACCCTTGACCTTCAGCTAAGTATTTAGTGAGGTGCAGAAGCATTGGTTTCCATCGTGCCTTACATAAAATGGATGCTCGAGAATTCTGAAGGCAGTAAAGAATCTTGGTGGTACATGAGAGGTTGCTGACCACCATTCATCAGTAGAAATTGGAAATACAAATCACAACACACCCACGAGGATGGCTAAAATATAGAGGATTGCTGAAGACATGAAGATGGGGCACTCTGCAGGACTGGTAGGGTTGTGTGATGGTGTGATTGCTTTTGGAAGGTCTGTCAGCACTTCTAAAAGGTTACTGGAATGCTGTGTAGGGTTGATACTTTTGGGTGGATGGATGGAGATTTTATATACATACATACATACATACATACATACATACATACATACATGTATACACATAAACACACATATTCAAATCCACATAGCAACCAAAACTGTAACAGCTAAAAGGGACTCATGTCTGTCTGTCAGCTCAAGAGTTTGTGAGCACAGTTTAAATTCACAGTGACAAGAGTGACACACCTGAGGTCTGTAAGCAGTCTGACCTTCAAAGCACGCCTGGTCAAGGCTGTGTCCAGAACAGGCAAATCCAGAGCAGGAATGGGAGAACATCAGTAGTGCAGACGAGTGTCTGCGGGGTGGAAATGTTGAAAACTTGTGCTGGTTACACAGGATTGAGTCTCCTAAAACCTGCTAATGATGTGTGCACATTTTAAGAGAGTTAATTTTATGTCTGAATAATGAGTAAAGCTATTATATTGAAAAGCCCTTGTGAAAACAATACCTCTAGGTAGGCAAAATCGTCATATTCCTCAGTGAAAGTGCAGTCTAATTAACAACTAAATAACCAACAGATCTTTAAGAAACTGTTTGAAGAGGGTTTACAAATCCAGAAGCAAAGGCTACGAGACCTAAGAAACTACGCCAAAGAGAAACGCAACGAAGAAAAGAGACAGCACCAGAATGAGCTGGATTCGATGGAAAACTACTATAAGGACCAGGTGGGCTTGCCGCTGCCGCCATTAGTGTGTTCAATCCCGACCACCTATCAGGTTGGCTTAGTTCATTGCCGGTTAATATGCAAATTGGCCCAGAGCTTTGCAGCACCACGTAAGCTTCACTGCTCATTTCTAAGGCAAATTTAAGATGAAATAAGCTAATCCCTAGCAACAGTGTACAATGTGTGTCATCCTAGTTCCACTGAGATTTAAGATGGAGTATTAAGAATCATTGCACTGTGACGGAAGATTTGTTTTTCTTTCCTCAGTTTTCATTGCTGGCAGAAGCCATATCACAGGAGCGTCAGGAACTCAAAGCCAGAGAGAAATCTCAGGCTCAGGTAATAATTAACAGAACAGGAACTATTCCTAAAAGGAAATAGAAAATGTTAACTGTAACTTTAAAAGAATGGAGAGAATATGAGTAAGAGGACCCATCTCTTCTCCAAAATACCTGATGGGCTCTAACATACCTGCTATGGTCTTGGAGGCGCTTGCTAGGAGCCTGCAGGTAGGGGTAAGAGTAGCGGGGAGCCTGGGTAAGTCATGAGCTGTAGACTGACATGAGTTCTCTTTTAGACGTTACATAAAGTGAAGAGGGAGCTGAGAGCTAAGATGGAGAAGGAGATCCAGCAGCTGCAGTACATGATAACCCAGAATGACGATGATGCTTTCTTTCGGGAACTAGAAGCGGAGCGCTTCAGAGCTCGGCTGCAACTGGCTTCCTTCCAGTACAGTAAAAATCCTTCCCCAAGAGGCCAAACATCATAGGTGAGGTTTCTAGAGACCTTAATAATATGGACAGAACTAGACCTGAGCAAGTAAACTGTCTAAACCAGAATTACTTTTAAAATGTGTTATCTATGTATTCATGCCAAAACTTACCATTTTTAAAAATAAAAACTATTTTTTTTTAAAGCTTACTGCTTTTGAACTTATAACCCTAAAACCTGAGAAAAGGGAACAAAGACTTTTTTTTTTTTTTTTTTTTTTTTTTTTTTTGCTTTTTCGAGACAGGGTTTCTCTGTGGCTTTGGAGCCTGTCCTGGAACTAGCTCTGTAGACCAGGCTGGTCTCAAACTCACAGAGATCCACCTGCCTCTGCCTCCCGAGTGCTGGGATTAAAGGCGTGTGCCACCATCGCCCGGCAAAGACATGTTTTATGCTAAAGCAGTTGCCAAGTCTTGCCAGCCCAATCCTCCAGCCTCTTGATGGAGGCTAACAAAAGCTGTTAACTGCTAAGGAAAACATCCAGAACCAATGGATAAAGCCAATGATGGTTACTGTTTGGGGTTCAGGAGCTATCTAGCCTGAAGTCCTCATCCACCATGGTGGGAGCTGACTTTGTTTTCACTAGCCTCATCTACTTCCTGGCCAGAAGAGGTGGTGTCTACTCAGGGATGACTGGCTTCACACGAACCAGTGAGTTCTGTGTTGACTCTGTGCAGAGGCTGGTGATAATCCGGGTGTAGCAGTGCCTGACTTTAATCCACTTTAACCCAAAAGCCACTGAACTGATAATCTTCTAAAGCCATCAGCCTAGCCTAGCACACTGGAAAATTATTGAATTTGATGAGAAGAGCAAGTTACATTTAGGGAAGAGCTTTTCTCTTGTTCCAAGACAGGCCTTCCTAACTAGTGAAATTCAGGCTGGCCTCAACCAACCTCTCAACCCTCCAGTAGACTCCTGGGTGCTGGGGTTACCTTTTAAATAAAATAAATTTTAATTTTAGACTCGTTTGTCTAGTTACAGTTAAAGTGTTAGCATAAAAGGCAACTGTTCTGTGAAATTGCCTCATTTATCCTGTAACTAGTCTCTTGGCCTCTTGTGTGATCCTGCTGTGGTTATCTGGGATAGAAAACTCAAATGTGTTTACCCTCTATCATAAATCACAGGGGTGAACTACTGGCTACCACAAAGCAGAACTACGTTTAAACAAAGTGATCAAATCAAACTGGTTTGATTAATATACTATTAAATACCAAAATTTTTTAATGTACTAGAATTTTGTTTTAGATAAAGTCAGTAAACACAGCAATGTGAAGCTTAATGTGAAAAAGTACAGCATGTTCATCCACCTGGGAGACTCCAACAAACATTTCTCTACTTCAGGAAACTGGCAAGAAAGAAACAGTACCACCCAAATTTAATTTGATGAAACAGTCAGTTTATTGGGGTTATTTACAGGAGCGCACTACCGAAGAGCCTTCCACATGCGTTCTGAAATGACAGCAGTATCACTCAAGTGCAGCTCCCCTGAAAGTCTCCCCACCTTTATTCTTTTTTTTTTCCTTTCAAGACTGCATGAACATACCTTGGAGGTTTTCGTGGGCTTCCTGGGTCCCGTGAGCCTCCCTTCTCCCTCCCTCTAGGAAGAACTAGAGGAAGTAGTTATACAACACTGTCTACAACTGTCTGTCACACATCATTGCTGTTTGCTCTGCATTTCCCAGATGTTCCATTCTGTTGCTGCCTCTGCTGTGTAGAGATTCGCAGACCACACTAGGTGAAAAATGAAACCACATGCATTTCTGTTCTACCTATAGTTAGCTGTGCTTTCATAGGCTGGCATTCCATTCAGAGTTGTAACTCATCTCTCTTCATCTGTTCAACACCAAGCCACACTGGCAAACATTAGGGCATCTACCAACCCCAGGCAGACCTGGCTGTAGATATCCGTATTTCCCTCCACTAACCACAGACCAGCCTCAGAAGTCCCATCACCTCACACAGTCCCCAACAACGGCTGGAAGCTCCTCATGTGCCTCGGCAGAGAACCACTCACCTGTCTGCTCCACCTCAAGGGAGCCCTGTAAAAAAAGCTGTTTTCTTCTCATTCCAAGACTCCATGCTATCACTGTGAAAAGCCAAATGTTTTTCAAAACAAGTAAAAACTCAGTATTTTTAAAAACTTCGCTGCTGTGGCAGTGCAAACAGCATTCATTTTATTGCTCAACTTCGGCATGGGCACATACATACATACATAGTTAATTCTTAAAAACCATTTATACAGATGTTATTGATATAAAGCTCATGTAACAAATGAGTGAAAATACAAAGAATATCAAAGCTAAAACATTCTGCAATAAATACAATGAAAATGATAAAACTTTGTTTTTAAAGTCAGTTTGAGAAAAGGAAGAATATTACATAAAGTGAACTAATTACATCTAGAATAAGCAACTCAGCATTTGGTACAATCATCATCCTAGTGTGAGGACATTAACCACCACACGTAGCCGCTGACAGTAAGCTGCAGCTGAAAGACAAGGTGCTGCCGACCCTGCAGGCGCTGGAAGCACCTAACACCATCACCATCAGTGCTACTCGTCCAACGCACTGAAGTTCAGAGCAGATTTAGTGTTGTCAAAGAAAGCAAATTACAACGGATTTAGGAGACAAGGAATTTGTGCTCTGGCCTTTAGATGGGGGTGGGAGCACTGTAAAAATACAGGGCAACGAACTGCAAAACGATGTACAGGATCCATAGCACTACCTTAAAACTTTCTGCCAAGAAATAGTGGCCTCGTTACTATTTGAGGACTACAAAGTATCCACTGGTCAGAATTAAGCTTTCCTGATGGAAAGAAGGGGGATGCTGAGACAGCGCAACTAGAGGAAGGATACGTGGAAACATATAAATATTCACATTAAACACAAGGCAAGTCCAGGTTCAACGACACTGGGTTTTTTTTTTTTTTGTTGGCTTAGCACCTATTTGGAAGTAATCAGGTAATGCAATTTTGAAATTGAAATCTAAATCATGTTTTCGGATGTCATGTGCTACTGCAGACTGTTACATAGGGTGATCTCCTTTAAAGCTCTGTCAAGTCATTGTTATAAAGTTAAAAGGCACTCAAAGAGATGGGATTTGTCTGCTTTACACTGCATGGAAAAACCACTAAAAGTAGCATCTCATTATTACTGTATCCCAGTCAGTTGTGGTCCTCTCCCCCTGGAGACAGGGTCTCAAAGTAGCCTCAAACCCACGTGTAGACCACACTGGTCTTGATCTCCTCATCCTCCTGCCTCTGCCTCCTCAATGATAGGATTACAGGTGTCAGTCACCAGGCTTAGTCATGATTTCTATCAAGTGTTCTTCATGTCCTTGTGTCCAAGCTCATCAAAATTTGCTATTTTTATTTTACATCATGTTTAAAAATAATAGTGCGTTGTTTTGGATGGTTGAATTTAAAATCCAATGTGATTTTAGATGGTTACAATCCCTCACCCCAGAATTTTGGTTACCTTCTGGATCACGGGATGAGCCACACACCTTAAAAACTCAACCTGAACGCTTGGAAGTCAGCAATGTAGCAGCCAGGGCTCCACTTCCACTCCCTTACTTCTAAATGAACTCTTCAGTTTTAGAGTAAATTGTACAATAGACTTAGAGTCATTCTCATTTGAGGCAAGATCTGCTATGTAGCTCAGGCTGGCCTTGAACTTGAACTACTCCCCCTGCCTCAGCCTCCCAGGAGCAGGATCACAGGCATGGCCAGCACACCTGACTTCACTCACGTACAACATTCCCTGCCCACCATGCCCACTGCCACCTCCAGCTCTTCCAGTGAGGTAATAGCAGGGCTCTCTAAGCTAAACAATCTTTAGAGCAAAAATTTTCCTTTTAGAAACTTAATTAAAATATAAGTTAGATGTACTTATTAGAGACTTTGGTTTATAGAAATAGCATATAAAAGACAAGCTGACCCAGCAAAGAATGAAAACCCCATCACATGCAGAGAAGCTATAAAAATGCAGTATTTCAATTTAAGATGAAAGTAAATCCAAAATACCCGATCCTCTTGATTCAAGAACATGAAGACTTTTTTTTCTTTTTAAAAAGTTGTCTTAAAAACAGGGAGGATAGCAAATAAATTCAGTTTAAATGGTTGTATTAGGAATTTCCAAGAAAGTCACACTTGAAAAATATAAAACCCCACCTAAGCTAGGGTGACCCACACATAATGCAAAATATAACACTCTGCTATAGAAAAACACAAGTAAACATGTAAATGGCTTAATTTCATAAAGGTAATGATTCCTTTAGCCAATTGTTTACAAAGGTGGAACAATTCAAAATAATTTTATTTAGTTTTTACAAAGAGCAAGTATAGGAGCTGTTCAAAAATCATGTATTCAGTCAAAATGAAATGTGATGTGTACCGACTGCTGGAGTTGTCTTGCTGTGCGAGAGACGTGAGTCTGTGAAGCAATTTGGATAGATAACCTTTTATAAAAATAGTAGTAGTCTTTAAGTGTAGAATACTGCCTAACTCTGGAAACGCAGGGAGTCAGCATTCTTTAGGTTCAAGGTATTAATTTTTAAATAGCAGCTGAGTGTGTCCTCATGGCAAAGCATAAAGACCTTTATTTTTCCTTGAAAAGGAATTTCAAAACTGTCCTTTCCCCTCAGTGTCCTAGAATCTAAGGGGCAGGGGAGGGGGCTGCCCTGTATTCCAGCGTTCTCTGAAGCGCTGCTGAAGGAGGCTGTCGGCCCGGGGATAAATAAGAGTTCTAGGTTAAGTCCTTGGTGCTCATCATTCCACAGCAAATCCACATGTTTCTTCGATGGCTGTTAGCAGCTTTTCATAGAGCTTTTCATAGCTTTCATAGGGCGGAATGTCTATTCGATTGAAGCTGTGAATAAGCAAATCAGACTTTATCATTTGTTCAAAACTAGTCAACAGACACAGCAAGTGTGCCATTACACAGCACAGTGGTCTTGGTGTCACAAAGTTAGAAGCCAGCAATTCTCTAACGCAGACATAATCACTTTGGGTTTGCTTACTCATTTCTGAATAACTTCAATTTTTAAGGCACAAAAAAGAAGTGCTCATCATTTCTCTTAAGGGTCCACTTATGCGCGAGAAGAATAAATGAAAAATCAAATCTGTTTAGAACTATCACCTACCTGCACTGACAGAGGAAAAGCTACAAAAATAACTCACCAAGTGTGGGCTTTTGGCAAGTTGTTCGTGCAGGCATCAATCTGGTGTATGGTAAAGAGCCGCGGGCCTGCAGCACCTGCCAGTGAAAAATTGTGGGTCAGATCACAGCAGGTACATACATCCATCTTCAACACCTCAAAATAAACTAGAACCACAGAATTGGGGAGCCCCTTGTATCCATGCACATTAACCTGGTTTTGAGATTGTAAGTGATGTGGGATAAGGCCAGGTGCTATAACATCAGCATTGCAGTCTAAGAGACCTTAACTGAGGTCCTTCTGTCAACTGTATGCCATACAACGTCCACATCCCAGAGAGTAGGGCAAGTGCAATACAGAACACATTCTGGTTTGCTTTTTTATTGTTTTGAGACAGCATCTCTCTATGTAGCCTGGCTATCCTGGAACTAGCTCTGTAGACCAGGCTGTCCTGGAACTCAAGAGATACACCTGCCTCTGCCTCCCTAGTGCTGGTATTAGAGGCATGGAATACCACCACCAGACTTGCTTTTTTTAAAAAAAAATTGAAATAGGGTCTTGCTGTGTCGTCCAAGATGGCCTTAAACTCAAGATCCTCCTGCCTCAGCTTCCAGAGAGTTGGGATTATAGGCATATGCTATTATGCCTAAAATACTCATATTTGAATCATATTTAAAAAGATGACAACCTAATGCAAATTTAGGCTTTATAACTCAAACTGAGTTGAGCAAAGAGTAGCAGTCTACAGGATGCACTTCAGTCAGTACACATTCCCCACTCAAACACCCAAGAGAACTACAATGCTAAGTAAGCTCCCCAAGGCCGGGTGGTGGTGGCACACACCTTTAATCCCAGCACTCGGGAGGCAGAGGCAGGTGGATCTCTGTGAGTTCGTGAGTTCGAGACCAGCCTGGTCTACAAGAGCTAGTTCCAGGACAGCCACAGAGAAACCCTGTCTCGAAAAAAAAAAAAAAAAAAAAAGTAAGCTCCCAAACAGGGAAGGGCAACACAACTTCAAGTAACTTTTGCCAGGCTTTCCGAGTGCTCTGTGGGCAATCACTGATGAGTTATGTACTGGTCTCACTTTGCGGTTCTCCCTCCTCACCAGCAGCTTTGAAAATGAAGAGCTAAAAGGTAAAGGAAGCAATGGCCACCAAATGAAGCACCACAATCATTAGCAATGTTACCAACTCAACCAAAACTCAAACAGCTCATTCCACAGAAAAAGATTCTGAAAATTGAAGGCAGTTGTAAATCGATGCTCTGAAGCCAGGCAGTAAATTCTGACCTAACAGATGGTGTTCACAATTTACGATGCCTCCCTCTATTAAAAGAAAAGGGGAGGAGGCATCCCAGGTGCATAAAGGTGACCAGAAAGCGGACAGCAGAGCGTCAGCACACGTGTTTCTACATGTAACACCCATCACAACCACAGAAGCCTTCACAAAAGCTTCTCTGGAAGGAGCTGAGACAGGAGGTACAAAAGAGCGAGAGTCAAAGGAAATATTTATAACACTGTGCTATACAACAGCAACATACACCAAATGTTGCTACCCCACCCTATCCTACCCCTGCCAGAGCAGATGCCAGGTACCTCCCTGCCCATCCCTCAGCCCCTCACCTTGTAGTGCTTTGAAGCCCTGCAGAGGCACTCGAGAGGACCCTGTCACAAACTGGAGTAGCCGTGCCCGTCGCTCTTCATCAAAGAACTCCACAGCTTTCCAGAACCACTTGACAACATTGCTGTCTGGTGTACAGTGTTTTAACCGGGTGTTGACCTTCCAGTCACTCACATCAATTTTGCCAAGTCCACAAATAATGAGCTGTTGGAAATATTTGCAAGAGTGGTCAGCAGTGGACACCAAAGTCCTCTGAGATTTGCAGTGAGGGTACCCTCAAGTGGCACACACCACCTGGAAATCTTTTCAAAGCGTACCCAACCGACCTCCATGCTGCAGCTACTGTGTATGTCAGGGCAGTCACGTCTCTACCACCTGACCCTGGGGGGGGGTGTCTGTCACTGCAATAGACTCTCACAAAATTCAATAGTTTCAAAACAGAATTCTAAAATCTTAAAAAACTAGACAGAAATCATGTGTTTTGCTCCTTGACATCCTGACACAGTCAATACATATGGACTGTACAAAATTATTTTGATACCAATAACACATCTCTTTATACGTATAATGTAACATGTTTACTTGATTCACTTAATTGTGTGTGTGTGTTCATGACCACAGTCCACAGTCCACAGGTGGAAGTCAGAGCACAACTTTCAGGACTCATTTTTCTCCTACCATCTAGGTCCTAAGAAATGAACTCAGGTCATCAGACTTGTTGGCAGGTGCCCTCACCTGTTAAGTCACTTTGACAGCCCACCATCTAATGTTTATAACAGTAAATTATGAGTTTATAAGTCATAATGTAACCTGTATAGATTTTGATAATCTAGCATTAAGTATTAAAATTATATATGTATCTTTCTAAAAATTTACATAATTTCAATAGTGATAAAACTATACTGTAAGTCTCACCCCTACCAAATAAAATCCGCCCCCTAAAAAGCTTTCATATGTTTCTTTTTTTTTTCTTTTTTTTTTTTTTT
>NC_022014.1:59552408-59557095 GCF_000317375.1 Microtus ochrogaster
CGCCCGGCTCTTTTTTTTTTCTTTTCTGTTTTTTTGAGACAGGGTTTCTCTATAGCTTTGGAGCCTTCCTGGAACTTGCTCTGTAGACCAGATTGGCCTTAAACTCACAGAGATCCATCTGCCCCTACCTCCAGAGTGCTGAGATTAAAGGTGTGCACCACCACTGCCAGGCCCACATGTTTCTAAAACAGTGAATTCAGACCACAAAAGATGCCTCCAAAATCCTGTCCTTCAGAAAAACATCATTTATAATGCAAACTCCTGATTTACAATATAATCAGATTAAAAAGGTCCTGTGTCTCAGATGTACTCTACTTGGCCACTCTCTATGCGCCCCCTTCCCTTTGGTCATTTCATTATTCAATCACAGAAGGAATGGGGATAGCACTGAGTCAACCAATTGCTTGCAAACAGGTCTATAAGAGACTAGCAGGCCTGGCAAGATGGCTCAGTAGCTAAGAGCACTTGCTGCTCTTCCGGGGGGGAAATAGTTTACCAACGTGGATGGCTACAAACACCTATAACTCCAGGTCCAGGGAATCTAAAATCTCTGTTGCCCAGGGTACCTGCACTCCCATACATATATCCACATGCAGACACATACAAACACTACACATAATTAAAAAATAATAATATATATGAATATAGCCAGTAATATTAATAAATAAAATTATTTAAAAATGATTTATAGGCTTCAAATAAGTGTGCTCTTTCCTAACCACTAGAAAAATTAGTAGAATAAAACCCTTTTTATGTACTTTTCTTTAGACAGAGACTTGATATGTAGCCCAGGCTGGCCTTGAATTTTTAATCTTCACATCTCAGTCTGAGAGCTGTATTTATTACAGCCATGCACCACCACATCCAGCAGTCTCACTATTTCTTTCATGAAGGTCAGTATTAAGTTGGATGTGTTTCCTGTGGTACTCTAAAGGTTGGCTTCACACAGAAGGGAATACTAATAGTTCAATACAGAGCTAATTTTTTTTTTAAAGATTTACTTATTTATTATGTACACTGTTCTGCCTGCATATGTACCTACACCCCAGAAGAGGGCACCAGATCTCATTATAGATGGCAGTGATCCACCATGTGGTTGCTGGGAATTGAACTCAGGTTCTCTGGAAGAACAGTCAGTGCTCTTAACCGCTGAGCCATCTCTCCAGCCCCAAGACAGAGCTAATTACTTGTTTTTCTATGGGTGTTTGAAAAGGTCCAGGGATGGCTTAATACTGCATAATTTATCCTATTTCATTTTTTTTAAATGCTTTCTAGCAAAGTGAGCACAAATCCAGCTGAATTTAGTATTTTATTCAAATGTTAAGAGAAAAAGTAATGGAATTATACTTAAATAAGCCAATTAAATCAAGAAATGACAAAAATTGGGAAGAAGGCCAGACAGCAAGATGGATCAGTGCATAAAAACTCTTCCAGAACCACATAAAGATGCAAAGAGAGACTTCACAAAACTTCCCTCTGACCTCCACAGATGAACCATGGGAAGAATTCTAATTGGGAAGAAGAATTCTAATTGGGAAGAATATTTATGTGACATGAAAAGAGAGGCCAGGGATGACAAGTAGCTTAGCTAGGGAAGTACATGAATCCCTGGACTCAATCCCAGCATTCAGAAGGAAGCGGAAGGATAGAAGTTAAATGTCATCATCACTTTAATCTCAGCACTTGGGAGGCAGAGGCAGGCGGATCTCTGAGTTCGAGGCCGGCCTGGTCTACAGAGCAAATTCCAGAACAGGCTCCAAAGCTAGACAGAGAAACCCTGTCTCAAAAAACAAAAAAACCAAAAACAAAAACAAATAAAACCCAAAAGGTCATCCTCATCTATGTATTTAGATCCACTTTAGCTACAAAGAAGGAAAAGGAAAATATAAAATAAGAATGCTTCTCAAGGGGGCTGGAGAGATGGCTCAGAGGTTAAGAGCATTGCCTGCTCTTTCAAAGGTCCTGAGTTCAATTCCCAGCAACCACATGGTGGCTCACAACCTGGCCTGCGGGCATACACACAGACAGAACATTGTATACATAATAAATAAATATTAAAAAAAAAGAATGCTTCTCAACAACAAGGGACTAGAGAGATGGTTCAGGCTTGGAGAACTTACTGCACCTGCAGAAGAGTTAAGTCTGGTTCCTAGCACAAATGTCAGGCACTAACAATCACCTGTACTCCAGTTCCAAGAGATCTGATTTCTCTGGTCTCTGAGGCTACCTGAACCAATGTGCATAAACATACCCCCCCCATTCACATATACATAAATAAGAAAGATTGCTTGTTACCCACAGAAATTCTAAAGCCCAAAAATATTTTCCTACAAGAATTCTCAGGCTGTTGAAGCATGAAACTCTGAAAACATTAGAAAGCACCACTAAAGCCAGCAAGAGAGTTCCCAGACTTCCTCAGTGCACTACATTGTATCAGAATAGTAACCCACTGACCTCCAGCTCCTTCTCATCAAATGTCTTCAGCAGATGCTGTGGAATGACTTCATTAAATCCCTTCTGCAGTGCCAGGAACTGAGCTTCTATGCCTCGGAGAAATCTCCAGTTTACATAAAGCCTGTAAACATTGGGCAGGGGCATCATGTGACTGCATACATTCAGATTTGGTAATTATTATAAGTTTCTATTTCAGCAACACTTTAAAGCAGCTATCATCACAATTTTAGTCCAACAGAGCTGAGACATAGGCAGGCTGCAGAGTCCTGCTCATAGGCACAAGACCCTGGGTTCAATCTCCAGTTCAGAAGAAAAGCAAAACAAAACAAACAAAAAAATTTAGTCTAATGTCTAAAAAAGTTTAAAACTAATAGGGACAAATGGATCCTAAGTGTGGAGATAATTCAACATACTTAAAAAGTGGTACCCTAGCCGGGCGGTGGTGGCGCACACCTTTAATCCCAGCACTCGGGAGGCAGAGGCAGGCGGATCTCTGTGAGTTCGAGACCAGCCTGGTCTACAGAGCTAGTGCCAGGACAGACTCCAAAGCCACAGAGAAACCCTGTCTCAAAAAACCAAAAAAAAAAAAAAAAAAAAGGGTACCCTTCCACCACTAGCTAGCAGCATCAATGAGGGGCTCTTCAAACCAGGCCATAATGTAACAGATTTGTAATCCCAGTAACTAGGAAGGCTCAGAGGGGATCGAAAATTTAAGACCAGCCTGGGCTATAAAGTGAGTTCAAGCCAGACTGGACACTCAGTGAGATGTCTTAAGTTTAAAAGAATAAAGAGGAGGGTATACAGCTCAGTGACAGAGCCTTCCTGACATGTAGGAGGCCTTGCATTCAGCCCCCAGAACTGCTGACTGACTAAAGGGTATCAAGTCCCCTGGAATTACAGGCAGTTGTGAGCCACCATGTGGGTGCTGGAAATTGAACCCAGGTTCCCTGGAAGAGCAGCAAGTGCTCTTAACCACTAAGCCGTCTCTCCAGCCCCAATATTTCTTTCTTAATTTATATGACACACGTCAACAAGAACAGAGAGTCCAATCAATTTACACTGACCATTCCCAGGGCAGGGTCATTTATGAGTACGTGAGGAGCTCTGTCCGTTTATACAAGAGAGCAGGAAAGGAGGCAGGGAGTGAACTAGCAAAAGCCAGAGCAGGTGTTGCTAGAGCAATCAATGCTCACTGCTCCCCAGAGGCTGTGAAATCGTGGAAGAGGGCAGCCTGCCAACAACAATGCATGAATACTATTATCTTTTGTGAAACTTTCCTTCTACCTTTTAGATTTTATTTTTTGAGAAAGGGTCTCACTAATAATATATGTTTTAATATGACTTGCATGATGTATAAATATGGGTATTATTGGGTCTCACAGGCTGGCTATAGGACAGCTAAAGAAAGAGTTGACTTCACAAAACTGCCCTCTGCCCTCCGCATATGTCCTCTTGCCTCCTGAGCTCACAGGTATGTACCAACATACCCAGCTCGAGAACATTTCAATAGTTTAACTAAACATCCATATTCATACTTAGGTGCAAGCCTAACACTCTCTTACAGAATGGAGTCGCTTGGTGGAGCCTGGGATGTCCAGTGTTTCACTTCAATCAGAAGTATGCAGCAGAAATCAAGTTAGCCAAAAGTATGCATAGACCTTCACAGAATGGAAATGAGAGATGGCGCAGCAGTTAAGCGCACTGACTACTTTTCCAGCAGACATGGATTTGATTCCCAGCACCTACATGACAACTCACAACCATCTATAAATTCTAGTACCAGGGAATCTGATGTTCTAATTAGACCTCCATGGGTACCAGGCATGTACATGTTACATAAACATACATGCAAAAAACCCCACTCATATCCAAACAAAATCAAACAAACAAAACAGGCACAAGTCAGGCATGGGGGCGCACACCTACTATTCCAAGATTTGGGAGGTAGAGGCAAGAGAATCAGGAATTCAGGGTCATTCTCAGCTACACAGTAAGTTAAAGGCCAGTATGGGCTACATGAGACCCTGTCCCTAAAAGGGGTAGAGGGGAAGCCTAGCAGCTTCTTTTGCATTTTGGAATGTCAACACCCCATAAGAAAGAAGCCTCTCTTACTGAGAGAAAGACCAAAGAAGGGAGTAACCTTTGATAGCACACAGGAGACCAGTGAGCTCAGGTAAAGACCTTTGATAGCACACAGGAGACCAGTGAGCTCAGGTAAAGACCTTTGATAGCA
>NC_022014.1:59557195-59577091 GCF_000317375.1 Microtus ochrogaster
AGCTCAGGTAAAGACCTTTGATAGCACACAGGAGACCAGTGAGCTCAGGTAAAGACCTTTGATAGCACACAGGAGACCAGTGAGCTCAGGTAAAGCCAGTCATTTGAACCATCCTAGTTGAAGCCTCACATCTCAGAGTCAGAAGCCCACACCTTGGTCTCTGAGCCCCAGTTGATGGCTTATGAAGCAGCAGTGCACCATACACACTGTTCTCTACCCAACTACCACGCCAGAAATAATGGAACTAGTCAAGGGTGGGCTTTTTGTTTGTTTCTCGAGACAGAGTTTCTCTGTGTAGATCCCTGGCTGTCCTGAAACTCACTCTGTAGACCAGGCTGGCCTCAACCTCAGAGATCCACCTGACTCTGCCTCCCGAGTGCTAGAATTAAAGGTGTATGCCTTACCACCAACTGTCTGTGCCACCATGCCTGGCAAGAGTAGGGTTTTTTAGGTTATTAAGTTCCACAGAAGTCTGTTGCAATAGTAAGCAATATTTCCTAAATACTTAGATTTTTTCCTATATTGATGTACTAGTATTTTTTTTTTTAATTCAAGTGTTTACCTGACATATTCTTTTTTATTTTCTTCAGTAACAGGGATACTTTTGCCATTTGGTTTGAGTTCATGCTGAATAATTTCGCCATATGCATTATGTTCAACACAGAAGGTATGGTCCAGAACACCTGTGATATCATTTTCACTGGATAAGAAAAAAACATGCACGACATGATACTGGTAAAATATCCATACACATAAAATAAGAAATATCTTAAAAACATTTTTAAGTAACAACATGGTCTGGAGATATCTTAGTGGTAAAGTCCTTGCCTAGTATTCACAAGGCACTAGTCTCCCTAACTTTCAAAAATCTTGGATGTGTAGGAGAACAGGGATGGGTGCTAGGAGTATGAGTGGTTCTATTATAAACCACAAGTCATAAAGTTAGCATTTTCTATGTATATTTCAAATTTAAAAAAGTATATTAGTTTTGTAGTGTTTCTTTTGGTTTTACTGCTTGTTTTTAAAAGTGTATTATTATCATCTTACATGTATGGGTATTATGCCTATATGTATGTCCATACACCATGTATGTGCCCAGTACTTGATGAAACCAGGAAAAGGCTATGGATCACCTGAAATGAAGTTACAGGTGGTTGTGAGCCACCATATGGTTGCTGGGAATCTAACCTAGGTTCTCTGAAGAGCAGATGCTACTAGCCACTGACCCCCCTTCTCCAGCTTTTGCTTTTGAGATAGCATACCAATATGTTTTGGAGGCTGGCCTTGACTCCAGGATTCTCCTCAGCCTCCTAAGTGCAGACTTGATAAGGAAGAACTATCAAACATAGCTTGTATTTTTAAGATTTACTTTCATTATTAATTGGAGATATGTGTCTATGTGTGTGTGCAAGTGCTCAAAAAGGTTCCCTGGAACTAGAGCTACAGGAAGCTGTGAGCTGCCCGACATGGGGGCTGGAATCAAAGTCAAGATCTGTCATTCTGCTCTTTACTGGTGAGCCATCTCAGTAATTTCCGTATGTGCCTCTATGACTTTATGTAGACTGTGTGGGTGCAGGTGGCAGTGAAGGCTCAAGAGGGCACTGGATCCCTGAAACCAGATTTGTCAGTTGTGAGCTGCCTCATGATGAGTCCTGGGACGTGAACCTGGGTCCTCCGCAAGAGCAGTTAGTGCTGTCAACCACTGAGCCTCTCTCCAGCCCCTAGCTTGTATCTTTTGAAAGGTTCAGATTCTAGCTATGATAGATAGATGTAAGATTCAATACGTACAGTATCCACACCAAACTATTATGAAGGTCTGGATCAACTAACTCCATGTCGTCTAAAGTAATTGACTTCCCAAGCAACTGTTTATAAAAAGGCAATGTGAAGCCACCATCAATATAATGTCCGTGGAACACAGCCATTCCCATTATTCGTCCAACGAAGTGGAAATAAGATAAATGTTCCTGAAATGGAAAAAAAGGACATGATATAAATACTCAAGTTAGAAACTACCCAGGAAATTGTCTTAATAAAAAGTAAATATTTAAGCAACATTTTTCCTTTCTTCATCTCCTTCCCTCTCCCTCCTTTCTTGGTTGTTTGTTCAGAGACAGGGCCTCACTTGTAGCTCAGGCTGGCCCTGAATTTAGGATCAGGGCCTTATTTTCTCCAGTGCTGGGATTATAGATATGGGCCACCACGCCAATGTCTCTCTCTCAAGGCAAAGACCCTTTAAAAAAATGATTCCTTTACAACCTGTGCAAAGCTACTTGCACATACTTTTCTCTGAGTATCTTGTCAAGGAATAAAGCTTTTAATCCTAACACCCTTGCTTCCTTGACTAGCCAGATACTGAACTTCAGGACACTGGATCCAAGAAATGGATCTGGTGTCACACCTGGATCAGTCTGTCAGCTACTGTTTAAACACAAAGTAATTAGACCCTGTAGGACTAGTCCACACTTGGACATACAAGGATAAGAACAGTATGCAGCAGGAGCACCTATGAGGAGGACATCAAGGTGATGAGACCCAGGGGTCTGTGTCCACTCCTGGGAAGCACCCAGCAAAGGTCAACTGATAATCAGATGGGTTGTAGTGAGCTGCCCAGGAAGCAGTTTCACCTCCAAGTCTCTTTAATAAAGAATTGCCTGATGAGCCAACACCACCACATATAGACACAACTGTTCTTTTGCCATACTGTTTGGTTGATTGGACAGCTGTATTTTTAAAGTCTTTTGCTTTTTCATTTAGTAATTTCTTTCATTTAAAGTAATTTTTAATCTCATCTTAAAACATGTTTTATCTTAAAATATTTATTTTTAAATAAACACATGCTGTCTTTAAAATATTTAAATAAACATAAGCAACAAGAACATTAAAAGTCACCCATAATTTAACACCCAGAGTAAATGATTATCAGTTT
Organism: Microtus ochrogaster; assembly: GCF_000317375.1. Lineage (NCBI taxonomy): Eukaryota > Metazoa > Chordata > Mammalia > Rodentia > Cricetidae > Microtus > Microtus ochrogaster. The sequence goes on from NC_022014.1 coordinate 59,560,125, forward strand.
TATGACATAGACCTTCTAAGGTTTTTTCTTACATTTATCTACCAAAGCTGTATCACATTATTATATAACCTTTCACTTAATATCACTTAACATAAAATGAACACTTGTCTTTATCACACATCGTCTTAATCTCATGCTCCTTAATTTCACAGTATGTCCCTGTGCCCCTGTGTGAAAACATAACAGATTTAATTAGAAAGCAGAAAACTAGAAGTACCTACTAACTTTTGGAGGGGAAGCTGGTTCTGGAGATAAACCTAGGGCCTTATAAAAGCTAGTCAAGCTTACTACCCCTGAACAATAGCTCCAGTACTTAACTTTTAAGTATTTAATAATAATGTATTATAGGATTAAAAAAGCATAATTAAATGCTTAATATATAGGGTCTCAAGTAAGTCTTACAACCTTTTTCTAAGGTACAAAATCTTTTTATTAATATTTAACAGTAAAAATAAGGTTTAAGGCAATGAACTTGCCCACAATCACAAAGATAGTAACTTATATAACAAGAATATTATTCTACATCTTTTGGAGCTTTTTCTTTTTTTTTTTTTTTTTTTTTTTTGGTTTTTCGAGACAGGGTTTCTCTGTGGCTTTGGAGCCTGTCCTGGAACTAGCTCTGTAGACCAGGCTGGTCTTGAACTCACAGAGATCCGCCTGCCTCTGCCTCCCGAGTGCTGGGATTAAAGGCGTGCACCACCACCGCCCGGCTTGGAGCTTTTTCTTTTTTGTACAGAAAAGGTTTCCTAAAACAGTCGAAGCTGCCCTATAGCTGTGTGTAAGGGCCAGGCTAGCCTAGAACTTGTGTCATTTCTTACTTTGGTCTGGAAAGAACTCGAATCTCAGGTAGGAACCTACACACTTAGAGACTCCATGTCTTTCTAATTTCATCAGCTATGTCCTTTGGTTCCTTTCTGTAGTTGGAGGCCACTTGTTCATTCCCAGCTTCCCAGAACCGAAACAGTCACACAGAAACTGTATTAATTACAACACTGCTTGGACAATACCTTAAGCATATCTCTAACTCTTAATCTTAAATTAACCCATTTCTGTTTTTATATCTTACCACAAGGCTTCCTCTGGCGGCTCCATGGCACCTCACTGACTCCACATATTCTCTCTCTATATCTCTTCCAGCCTGGCTATATTCTGTTAAGCCATTGCCCGAAAGCAACTCCTTTATTCATTAACCAATAAAAGCAACACATGTACAGAAGGACTTCCCATCCCATCTTTACTTGGTCTTACTATGCAGTTCAGTCTAGCCTCTATCTTCTAAGTGACATGATACGCCACCAGACACATACAACTAGACCCAGATCAAGAAGAACCACTTATTTTATTTTATGTCATAATTTAATCAGTCTTCTGTATGGAAAACTATGCTGTGTCCATTGGGGGATAACCATTAGTAGATACCCAAGTGTCTGAGTACAGAGCATATGTATAATCATTTACTGGGACAGTTTTCAAGAAGAGGAACTGCTGAACCAGAGGGTGTGGCCAGGATCAGGCAAGTGACATTTAAAGATGAGAGCAGAGGGTCCCAGCACATTCACACTCTGTGATCACAGTTCTTACCGGATTAACTGCAGAATCAGGATTGATCTGCAACGTGTAGATATCATCTCTAGAATACTGGAAGAGACCATAGTAAGGATTCAACATTTCATGCGACAGGAGATACAACCATTCTCTAGGGGAAAAGACAAAGGAATTTGTTAGTTGAGCTATGCCATTACTCACCCTTGTGTCATTTCTCAATTTTTAAAGTTATTGTTATGGGTTTGCATGACATGTGTGAGCACATGTGACATGGGGACATCCAAGGACAACCCTGAGGAGTCAGTTTTCTCCTTCCACTTTTATGCGGTTTGGGGACTGGCCTCAGATTGCATGGGGAACGCTTTAACCTACTGGACTCTAACCAGGCTGGCCTAAACTCACAGAGATTCACCCGCTTCTGCCTCCTGAGTGCTGGGATCAAGGACCTTGCTTCATTCTGTCCAGTTTCCACAATTCTTTTAAGTTAAAAGAAAATACAGTACTAGCTGTGATTCTATTAAATCACAACAAAAAAATAAATGTTTAAAGATCAAATAAACTTATTATACAGTTATTGTTCATAATTTGGAGCAATTTTATTATGCTTTAGCATCAGTGAGTATAGAGTTTAGCTGCTCATGAGATGCTGTAACCCTATAATTATCACTTTAAAAGCTAAATAAAATTTATAGCCCATGATAAATAAATAAAAGAATGTGTTTTCATTCAAAACATCTACTTCATCTAGAAATCTAGTTCTATCAGGGCAGATATATACTAGTTTCATAAGGATACATAAAACAATAGGCAGGCAGATCCCTGAGTTCAAGGCCAGCCTGGTCTACCCAGTGAATTCTAGGACAGTTAGGGCTACACAGAGACTGTGTCTCAAAACAAAACAAAGAAAAAAAGAAAAAGAAAAAAAATAATACAGCATGAATTTATTCTTACTTTTTGGACTGTGGAGTGTTTTGTGGTACTGTTCTAGTAAAGAGATGTCAATGCCTATTATTACATCCTCTATTGTATCAAGTCTAAAGTAAACCATGAGATAAACCCAGAGACCCCCAAAGGTATAGGTAGACACAGAGGTCATTCTGTGGGGGTGCCCCATACCACTTCTCTTCCTTCTCTGTTGTACTGGAGATAGAATATGGAATATGGAAAAAGAGTCTATCAGTTTGAGGGGGTAAGAGAAGGGCTAGAGTGAAGAGGAGGGAAGCGATGCAATTATAGTTTAGTTAAAAATTTTTAATAAAAGAAAAATAACCTAAACAGACATAATGGTTATGACAAAAACTATAAAGAAAATGTTAATTTTTAGATAAAAGGCCGATAAACACAACAGGTACTAGTAAGACACTAACAATTACAGGACTTGGTGAAAACACAATTTGCTTAAGTTGGACTTACAACAGTAGAACCAAGACAGTCCACACAGTATTTCAGCTCGGGGCTATGGTTCTATTACATTTATTTATATAAAGTAAATGTCACACCTTGATGGGAAAGCTCAACCAATCACATTTGGCTAGGGTGTGGCCACCTGAGGCCAGGGAAGAAAAACGTGGATTCAAGAAAACCCCACCACCTTCTGGCAGGTAACAGTTATTACACCTACAGGTAAGATTTATTTTGATTAAAAAAAAAAAAAAAGAGGAAAATGTTGGACAATTTAACCATTCACGGCTTTCAGAGCTTTTTCACTTACACTATGGGTGAGGTTTTACAAGATTCTTATGATATCCCCCTTGCTTGGCTATTTCTTGGGCTTACCTTTTTTCTCGTATTCGGCAGTTTTTTCACAATATGGTTTGACAATAGGAAAATGATGCAGTCTTTACAGACTGAATCCAGGATTCTTAGAAAAGAGGTTGAAAATTTAAGGAAGGGCATGGCCGTCTTGGTTAAGTTTTAGTCGGTTGAGGTAATTTCAAAAACAATTTAGACCGACACCAACCTCAAGAAAGAGATTGGAGTTTTCAGGGAGGAGACTAGATCTTTGTCTAATATGACTCGGTCAACTGGGCTAAATTTTGAAAAGGTACAGTCTAATATTAATTCATTTATGGAGAGATTCGCTGTTCTGGAGGAGGAAACGGCTGATTTGGCTCATAAAATCCAGTCTATGACTGTAGGTGCTGAAACATTATTTGAGAGGATTCAAACTACTAAATGTATTAATTGGACTTTGTCAAAAGGGTATGATAGATTGATTGATAGAATGTCCATCCAAGAAGGTACTATACATGCCATGAGGATTATGTCCAAGGATGAGATATTATCTCTAATGAACAGACTTCATACCTTAGAATCCTCAATAAAGGCATTAGAGCATAATACTGGACAGGAGATTGTCATATCCTGCTAAGACAGGGTAAGATAGTTCTGAAAAGTTTCTTGCCTTTGAAAATGGTTACGTTAGATCTTAGCCAAAGTTGGTTGCCTCAACACTGCAAATGAGACTTTGGGTAATTGCCCAGGTCTCTGTCATTTGTTAAACATTTTGGAAGTTTCTCATTTGTACTTCCTGGTTGCTCAACTAATATTACTTCCCTTCTCAGATCTTTGATGGAGTTAAAGATTAGATAATTGTAGTTACCCTCCTCATGATTTAGCTAAACTTAATTTCAATACATTATTTAGACTCCTTAAAATAAAATGCTTAGTAAAACTTTTGTTATCTGTTTCTTGCTTAATATTGGTTGCTTGTAATTTTATATTTGGTCATTGTTCCTATTGTATATAGTTGTATTGGGTTTGGTTTGATCTTATTTAGACAAAAGGGGGAGATGATGGGGAAGCTCAGCCAATCACATTTGGCTAAGGTGTGGCCGCCTGGGGCCAGGGAAGAAAAACCTGGGAATCCAAGTGCACTCTCTCTCTTCACGTGGTGTTTTGGACATTGGAACTTTTACCCCATCATGTGAGTTTTCCCAGTTTCCAATTATTAAATTATATTTGTTGTTTTTGAGCTGGTCTGGTTAATTCTAGCTTACCGATCGACTACGCCCATCAACACCTGGAAAAATTTTGACAGCATACATGCTAACAGAAATAAGCTGACTTAATGTACAAACAACCAATGAGTTGGACTCAATGTATGATTATGAATATAGTAGAAACAGCATATAATACTTCTCTATTAAAATATTTTAAGGACCACTGTGAGATATACATGTATATGAGTAAACAAATATGGTGCGGGAGGTCCACCTGTCTATGTGTTGCTTTATGAATAAAGAAACAGCCTTGGCCTATAGCATGGGAGGAGGAAGGTGGAGTCAGGGAGACACCATGGAGCCACACAGATTAATAGAAATGGGTTAAATTAAGATGTAAGAGTTAACCAGTAAGAAGTTAGAGCTAATGGGCCAAGCAGTGTTTTAATTAATATAGTTTCTGTGTGATTATTTTGGGTCTAAGCTAGCAGGGCATCCGGGAACCAACAAGTGGCTCGCTGCTTGCAACACAAATATAGCAAAGTAAAACAAACAAAAGAACATGTCAAGGGAATCAGCATTCAGTTTAGAACTGACAGTGTGAGGCAGAGGAAATAAGATGTGCTGAAGATGAGAGACATACAAACAGAGGCTGCCAGTCCTACACAGAGTCCCGCAGGGCTTCCATGATCCTGACAGTATTAACTACTCTTCTGACACCATAACCTCATTGTGGATTTCATCTGTATTGCAAACACTATTGAGTTTTATACTTAAATATTCATGACAAAGTTATAATAGGCACATCTTAATTTTGTTTAGTATAAAGATTCACACAGGGGCTGGACAGATGTTCAGTAGTTAAGAGCACTGCCTGCTCCTGGAGAGGACCTGGGTTGTGTTACACTGGCTTGAAATAGTTGTAACTTCAATTCCCAGGAATCCAATAGCCTTTTCTGTCCTTGGTGGGCACTGCATGCACTTGGTACATTCATACACACAGGCAAAACACACAGATTAACTCAAAAAAAAAAAAAGCCATATATCATTTATTGCCAAGACTTTACCTGGCAACCCCTCCATAGTCAAGTCCTTCTTCTCCACGAAATTTTATCATTAATCGTTTCCAGAGATCTTTTGGTCTCATTTTCATGACTTGTCTGTATGATTCCTGAGAAACAATTTTAACATATTATCATCAGGTGTTTTAGACTCTAATTTTGAGTTCTTTTTCTCCAAATTACAAAACTAATTTAACTCATGTAAAATCTGATTTATAAATTTGGTTGATCTAAGTTTAAGTCAGAGGCACCAGTAGAAACTAAATATAAAGCACAGTTCTAAAATAATGTAAATAAAATAATTAGTATATTAATTACACGGACAGTTTCATTTTATTTGGAGGACAGGATCAAGACAGACTCTCACAAAGCCCAGGCTGGCCTTGAACACTGTAGACAATGTTGGCCTCTAGATGGGCTGAAATTTGCTATATAAACTAGACTGGCCTTGGTCTTGCAGAGATCCATCTCCTCTAACCCTGAGTGCAGGGTTATATAGTTAGGTATGGAGGCACATGCTTTCATCTTTTTTTGAATAGACCTAATTTATTTTTCTTGTATAAAATTCCTTTATAGTAGCCAACAGCTGGATCCTGGGTCTTCTGTACAGAGACCCTACTCTGAGTTTTATAAGATCATTTGTGCATTCCTGATAGGAAGACTGGGTGAGCACATCTCTTTCTAGAGGTCTGAGATAGCTGCAGGTCTTGGGAGATGGTATCAAAGATGGCCCTGGTAAAGCTGACTAGGGTGGCCACTGCCAATACTGGCCATCAATGGTTTCCTGGACACCGGTGCTAAGACAATATCAGTGCCTCTACACTAAAGGTCTGTTACCTTGCTTGAAATGGTATGAATTTGATTATCAAGCTCCCTTGGTAGCCTCTGTATACCAAGACAATGGAGATTATCTAAAATAATGAGTGTTTGAATGGCAGTGGATACTCTTACTGTTATACTTAGCACTAACATCAATGTCACCATTATACTCTCCATTTGCCAACAAATGCCTTCTTGAACCTGTTCCACCAGTCAGTATAAGTCTGTTTCTAAACTGCCTTAATCTTTACCTTAACCATGAAGGATACCCTAGAAAGAAGTTAATTTCGATACTGATGGATAGGGAGAATAGAGAAATCTCTGGCTAGGGACTTGATTTTTTAAGATTTATTTTTATTCATGTACATGTATGGGTATGACATACCCATATTTTAATTTTTATTCATGTGCACGTATGGTTGAAGCCATTGTATTCCCTGAATCTTGAGTTACTGGCAGTTGTGAGCCATCTGACAGAGGTGCTGGAAACTGAGCTCAGGTCCTCTAGAACAAGTGCTCTTAACTGCTAACCTGTTTCTCCAGCCCCCAATCTTTTCTGTTTTGACCACATTTGGCCCCAGCATTGTGACAGGATCTACTTTTTGTCTCAAGTCTTGCCTCCTCGACAAGCTCCAAGACTCCAACTTTGGCCATGACTGTGATTCCAGCTCCAGAGTTCACTTGCAGAGCCTCTGAAGATCTGCTTCTCAAGAACCTGGAGCTTCTGGACACTTTTAGTGCAAAAGCATCACCTACTATTTACTGTTTTCCAGGTGGGACGCTCTTTCCACCATTTTGAAATACAAATGACAACTATAAACAAGGCCAGAACTGCTCTGAGAGACAAAAATTCATAAGGAGACAGATCTCTGTGAGTGTGAGGCCAGTCTGGTCTACAGAGAGTTCCAGGACAACTAGGGCTACACAGAGAAACTATCTCAAAAATAAACAAACAAACAAACAAACAAACAAGCAAATAAATAAATAAATAAGGGAGGAAAAATTAATGAGAATACTTTCACTTCAATCAGATATAAATCTCAAAAAATGTCTCCTTAGAAAGAGTGAGACAAAGTCCAGGCATGATGATATATGACTTTAATCCCAGTATTTGGGAGGCAGAAGCAGGTAGGTGTTTGAGAACATCCTAGTCAACATGAAGAGTTCCAGGCTACTTAGAGCTATACAGTGAAACTGTTTCAAAACAAAGAGAAAACAAGTAAAACACTAAATTTAATTTTCTTCTAGTTGAAATTAAGGCTTATATATTTACCTCAAAAATCTCCTCCCTAGAAACCTCAATACGGCAGTGGCCGGCCTGAGGTTGTTGTTGGGAAAGTTCTTGCCGCAAGATTTTTAGTTTCTGAACCAAGTCTCGTTTGTACCTTGGCACTGTCAGACACTCAGTGTCATCGGGACATAATGACACCACTTGCTGCTGTTGTTGGTCTTTCAACTGGTTCTGACGACTGGAAATAAGCAGAAGTATTATTATTATTATTATTTTTTTAATTTTTTCTATTTAACTTTATTTTATATGCATTGGTGTAAAGGTGTCAGGTCCCCTGGAACTAGATCTTCAGACAGTTGTGAGCTGCCATGTGGGTGCTGGGAATTGAACCTGGGTCCTCTGGAAGAGCAGTCAGTGCTCTTAACCATTGAGCCATCTCTCCAGCCCCAAGCAGAAGTATTATTAAAATGCTTGAGAACATAAAAGATTCCAATTCTAGATTTAAATCATAATCAGAATGTAGAAGAAATTAATCATTTCCTAAGCCTTATTGGGGCATATCATCAGTCCGATAAAACTGGTTACTGAGGTTCTATTCATGAAACCTTATGCAGATGCTAAGACCAATTGTTCAGGCACAGTTTCCTCCACATTGTCCCATCATTCCATTTAAAATTCAGGTGGGTGCCAAGCACTGTCATCCAGAGACCGTTTTTCTGGACAAATGAAACAGAAATCTGAACTGACAGCTTGATGGAGATCCTTCCTCCTACAACTGTTCCAGTCTAAAATACAGAATAAAACAGTAAAGTAGCCTGTCTCCTCAGCTATATATTAGGGTGTAGGGGCCATTATATAAGGGATGATGTCTACACTGGTCAGAAGACAGTGGGGATGCCAATCTGTTCACTGTAAGGTCTCTGACAACGTCCAGAGACCTTATCACACAAATTATTTTCTTGAAATAAGTAAGCCTGATAAACAGAACGGATTCAAGTTGTAGTCTTTGTTCATAGTTGATTGTTAAAAGCTTCCTTTAGTTTTTAAGGTAGAATTTCTGTGATACCATTCAAAACAACAGGAATAGTGTAAAGGATGAAAACAAGAAAAGGAAGGGGGAAAGACCTTCCACATCAGACTGAATTCAGATCTCAGCTTCAGCACTTTTTATGTACTTTGGGCAAGCTGCGACACTGTCTGAGGCTCCACTGTCCTTACCCATGAAGACAGGACTGAATGTAGACAGCTGGAGGAATGCTAACCCAGTGCTCAGGGCACAACAAGCAGAGTTAATGTTAGTTATTTTCACCACTATGATTGACATAGTTACTTGTTTATTAAATTGTAAAAAGTATGCTTTTCAAGCAAGTTTTTTAATAGAGTTTCTAAGAAGGATATTTGTCCTTGGCTAGGTGATTTACTGAGCCCTAATGACAATATCTGCAATAGTTTTATAATATCCAGAATGAGATTATTTAAAATATATACACATTTAGGAGTGTATATATTATATCATTACATTAATTATATATTCATATATTTATTCAATGATGTTTATATTTTAATATTAAATACTGTATTAATATATTACATTGATAATATATTTAATAATGTCATATCCTGACATTATATATACATAATGTCTCATATATATACACATATATAATATGCTAAGGAACTATTTAACTTTGTAACATTAAAAACATCTCTTTAAAGGGAGTCACCACTGTATCTCAGGAGGGATTCTGAAGGAGAGAAATGAGGACGTTGAGGGATCCACACCAGTACAGGCTGCCCTCATGAGCATGTTACACACACAAGCCTACTGCAGACTTCTAACAGGCAACTTCTCCCATTGCTTCCTCTCAAAAAACTAATTCAGGCTCTTCTTGGTTTAAATTCAAAATTCAGCTCTAAATTGTAACTTGCCCACTCTATTATTTTCTGGCTTGCATAATTACCCTCTCAATGATTTGTATAAGAATCTGAATTTTTTTTTGGGAGGCAGAGGCAGGCAGATCTCTGTGAGTTCGAGACCAGCCTGGTCTACAGAGTTAGTTCCAGGACAGGCTCCAAAGCCACAGAGAAACCCTGTCTCGAAAAAACCAAAAAAAAAAAAACCAAAAAAAAAAAAGAATCTGAATTTTTTTTCCTCACTTCCTAAAATGTTGAAACAGGAAGAACAAAAATTTTAAAAAAAGCCCTTAAAATCAAAGCAATCTACAAATATTTGTTAATGTTTTATATATATACATATATATATAATCCATACATAATAGGTCCCTAAAATTTAGACTAATAGTTAAACTAACCTCATTTTATTATTTGACTGACAGCCAAAACATTTGCTACAAGAACAATTTTTTTTTGCCATACACACACACACACCATCCCTCTGACTGTATGAGCTTTAAAAAATTATACAAAGTTAGAAAAACTACATTATAAGGCAGGCATGGTACCTCCATACTAGAAGTCAGGTCATTCTCTACTACATAGATAGTAGTTCAAGGTCAGGCTGGGGTATATAAAACCCTGTCTGGAAACAAACACACCATGGCAGAGCTATTGAATAAGGTAACAATGTATTTAGTCAGGCCTGGTAATATAGGCTAGCTACTAAAGAGGCTAAGGCACAGGATCCCAACTTCAAGGACTGCTAAGGCTACAGAGTACAGGACCAGCCTGGGCAACTCAAGGATGCCCTGTCTCAAAATAACACACACATAAAGAATAAGCTTACCACATGAATAGCTAGGAAAATGAAAATTAAAGATGCCCAGTCCTCAGAAAACTGAGGGAGGAGGATAAAAAGTTCAAAACTAACCTAGATTATAAAACCAGTTCAGGAGGTCTGAGCAACAAAGATAAAATTTATCTCCAAACAAATTATCACAAAAAACATAACTTATTATCATCATAGGCCTGTTGTGGTGACATACGCCTTTGATCTCAGCACTCAGGAAGCAAAGGCAGGCAGTTCTCCATGAGTTCAAGGCTGATGTGGGAGTTCCCTCTGTGTGCTATGATTACCATTAATGAATAAAGGAACCGCCTTGGCCTGTTGATAGGGCAGAACTTAGGTAGGCAGGGGAAAACTGGACTGAAAGCTGGGAATGGGAAGGCAGAGAGAGAGAAGCCATGAAGCCACCATCAGAGACGGATGCTGAAACTTTAGCAGGTAAGCCACTGCCATGTAGTGATACACAGATTAATGGAGATGGGCTAAATTAAGATGTAAGAGTTAGCCAATAAGAAGATAGAGCTAGTGGGCCAAGAAGTGATTTAATTAATATAGTTCCTATGTGATTATTTTAGGGGTCTGGACAGCCAGGAAACGAACAAGCAGCCAAGTGGCCTGCTGCTACAAATTGGCACCCTCGTGGCCAACTAAATACATGTAAAACCTGAGAGGGCTTGAAAAGGAATTCTAGATTTAAAAAAAAATTACAGAGCTTAACACAGCTTCTTGCGGTTTGCTGACAGCATGCTATAGCTCCTTTAAGAGAGGTTTTCCTGACTTAGCAGCAGCAGCGGGGAAAAAAAACCGTGCTGCCATTTTAAAATGCCGTCTTTCTGGACCATGCTGCCATGAGCCAGCATGACCTCTGGCTCTTTCAGGAGACTGAGCATCTGGATGGGGTCTGTGGGCAGTGTGCTGTGGCCTGCTTGACAGCAACTTGGACCGGCTGTGTGCCTGGAAGTGGGCAGCTCAGAGGCATAAACAGCTCTGCCATGCTAGACTATGCAGAGCAAGCAGGCATACCATATATATCATAGTAATGGCACAGCTTAAATTTTAGACTGGGCAAGCAGGAAGTACTATATAAACCCTACTAATGACGCAGTTTAAGTTTTAAGAGGCGTTTAGCATTTTAAAAAACGCTCCTGGACAGTAAAGAATTACAGATATGCAATAAAGACAAATCCAGATAAAAAAAGACCAGTAAATGGGTCACAGTATTGGATAAATGTACGTAGGCATGGGATAGACAAGAAAAATATAGTTATAAAAAGAAGTCTTTAAAGAGACAGAGTACAGACAGCCAAAGATTAAAAGAAGTAAACAAAGATTAAGCCATGTAAAGATGGAAAATTCACAGAGTCTGAATTATGTATATTATTGTGTTATCTTTGAATTTTTTGATTGTGAATGAGCTAAGTACAGAGAGACATTTCATTGTATGGGCTGCTAAGCTAAACCACATGTATATTATAAAGGTATCATGACTTCCGAGTTTGGGCCTAAGGATATGTTACTTTGGAAAAGAGGTTCTTTTGTTTTCACAGATGAGAGCCTGTGGATTGCTTCCAGACCAATATGGTTTGATGGAACAAGACACTCTGAAAGGTTGCTATGAACATCCCCACAAAGAAAATACTTCGCTCAATAAACAGCAGAAAGCAGTTTGTAGAATCTATGCCCATATTCCCAAATATTGTCTATAAATGTTTGTTTACATTTAAAGGGGGACATGATATAGATATGAATAGTATGCATTTGTATGGATCTTGGTTTATTGATACAAATTTAATGTTAACTTTGTTATATGTATATTTCTGCTTGATTAAGGTATTGTGATTGTGTAGTTCATTTTAAGATGTAATGTATAATTAAGAAATATAGGTTAATAGATACTCATCTATAATAGTCAAGCTTGTAGTCATGTTAGATTTTCTGGATGGACAGATATGTATTTCAGATGGATAGGCATTATTCAAACCTTTCCAAGACTATGGTATATGGCATTTAAAATGTTTTAAGAGCTTAAGACTTTTCATGACAGTGAGACACATATGCTCCTGCCAGCCTACACCAATTAATACAAGGTCAGCCTGGGTTATTCCTTGAGAATGCATCATAAAAATAAAACAACATTATAAATTTAAAGGAGCAGATACTCTTTCACATTTATTACAAAAGCACAGATATGTCCTCTTATTTAGACTAATATTTCCACATGTACTGAATGACACATGAATCAAAACTTACTTTAAAACTAAATGTAAGTTAGCAGAGAGTCGAGGATCTGTAAATTGTGTTGTTCTGTTGTTATGGTCAACGAAATAAACTCTGCCTGTTGCGGTATTGCGGATCTCCCATCCAGGAGGCAAAGGACCGAGCTCTTCACAATTGATGTTGCTAAGATCCCTGCAAAACAAATATACAATAGAAATACCTCATTGCTGGGCCTGCTGAGCCAAGCAAGTGTATGTGACACACAGCAATTCCATGAAGTCTGCGAAAATGTATTGTTTCAGAAACCTGAGACGTTCAGCTGTAATCTTTAATTCCCAATGGTTTCCCAAACTTGCACATTCAACACCCAGTCCCTAAATGGCCCAGAACTTATCACAGTCTGCATTTTAGTAAGTTCCTAGGCTTTAATGTAATACACATTTTGAATTCAAGCAGAGCAATCACAGTACTTGCCAACATAAACTATACTTCAATATTTGTTTGACATAAAGTATTGTTTTACAAGCATCAATTGGTATTAAGAAATTTCTCTTCACTACTTTCTTTACTATATCATAAAGTTGGTGCAAACAAATATGCATGCCATGAGTGACTGTATGCTCTCCAACAAAGCAAAACTGGAAACATTACTGAAATCCTGATGCTGGAAATAATCATAGTATATTTTTTTTAGTAAGATAACTACATTGTTTTGAATTTTGAAGTCTATAAACTTCATGAAGAAAAACCTGGTAAAGACACTTAAGAAAAATGCTTTTAGACTTACTGCTGAAACAAAGAAAAACTCAAGTACTTTTAAAAGATGAGGACCACTGTTAGCACATCACGCACCATAAGGATGTATAGGACTGTAAAGAGAAATACAGCTGAACACCCTGAGGTGGCTGGTTGGGGTGTGCACAAAGGCATGGAAGTTCCTAGCTCCCTTCTGACTATTCAGAAACTAGCAACAACATTGCAAATTTTCATCCTCTGCCCTGCTAGATCAACATCTTCTACAGAGAGACCATTCCAGAGTACTAGAGGTATTGGTGGCTGCATGTGAAGATGTACAGTATCTGCTGAGGTCATTTCCAACTCTCACAGATTTCTTCAAACAGTGATTGTGACTTCTGCTTTTATATCAGGCATGGTGTCATACAAAAGCAATCCTAGCACTCAAAGGCTAAGGAAATAGGAAGAGTGCCGAGTGCAAGCCAAGCCTAGGCTATACACCAATTGCATCATCTTTAACCCCCACTCCATACCTTTAATCCCAGCAGAAACAGGTCTCGGTCTGTCTCTGTCTCTCTGTCTCTGTCTCTGTCTCTCTCTCTCTCTCTCTCACACACACACACACACACACACACACACCCTTTTAATCCTAGCAAAAACAGGTGAAATCTCTGTGTTCTAGGCCAGCAAGGACTATACAGTAAAATCCCACCTCAAAAGCAAGCAAACAAACAAAAACCATACCAAATTCAAATAACAACCACACAGCCTGAGATCAATAGAGAATTTAGAAGTGAGCACCACTGTGATAGCTAGCAGTCACAGAATTGGATCTTGGATCTCTAAGTACAAGGGACCACAAAGAAAATAATTAGGGTGTGTTGTTTAAGCAAGCTGGGTGGTGGTGGCATATTGCTTTAATCTCTGCACTAGAGAGGTAAGAGGCAGGTGGATGGCTGTGAGTTCCAGGATAGCCACAAAGAAACCCTGTCTCAAAAAAAAGAAAAAAAAAAAAAGAAAGAAAGAAAGAAAGAAAGAAAGAGGAAAAAAGAAAAAGGAAAAGGAAAGAAATGAGCTGGAAAAAGGAGAGATGGCTCAGCAGTTAAGAGCACTGTCTGCTTTTTAGAGGGCCTGGGTTCAATTCCCAGAACCCACAAGGTTATCTCACAGTTTGAAACTACAGTTTCAAAGGATCTGACAACATTACACAGATATACATAAAGACAAAACATATTAAGAGAGAGAGAGAGAGAGATAGAGGGAGAGAGGGGGAGAGAGAGAGGGAGGGGGAGAGAGGGAGGTTTAAACAAGGGCTGGAGAGATGGCTTAGTGGTTTTGAGCACTGGCTGCTCTCCCACTGGACCTGAACTTCGTTCCCAGCACCTACATGGTGGCTCACAACCATCTGTAATTCCAGTTCTAGGGGACCCAATGCCTTCTTCTCCATAGGCACTAGGTATGCATATAGTGTAGATACACATGCAGGCAAAACCAAAACACAACAACAAAAAAATATACGTAAGATAAATAAAAATTAAAAAACAATTATAAACTATGTAGGATAAAAATGCCCTAAGAATAGCAGGAAGTAACAGCAAATGGAAGAGAACTTGTTTTGCATGTACAAGCCCTGGATTTGAACCCCATAACTGCAGTCAAACTTTTAGAAGGGGGAAACAAGGACAAATAATTCTACTATTGATGCAATGTAAAATTTGATTTTATAGAATTTTACTTAGAATGTATAAATCTACAGTGAAACATGGGCAAGCTTTAAAGTACTAATGAAAAGAGCAAAAACCCACAAATGACTTTTTATGCCCAAATGGAGAATTAACAAAAAGTTAAGTTAGAAAGCTTTAAAAAATAGCCGGGTGGTTGTGGCACATGCCTTTAATCCCAGCACTCGGGAGGCAGAGGCTGGCGGATCTCTGTGAGTTCGAGGCCAGCCTGGTCTACAAGAACTAGCTCCAGGACAGGCTCCAAAGCCACAGAGATACCCTGTCTCGAAAAAACAAAACAAAACAAAAAAGACATGTCCATATTTTAAGACTTCAGTCAGTATACAGTACACCAAATAACAAGAATTAAAAGATAAATGCAAACTGATGAAATGGGACTTCTAAGATCCTGGCTATTGGAGGGCTCTGCGCACCTTTAAGCAGAATCAAGCTGGATACACTGAACGGAAAAGCTCTGTAAAGAAGCCCACTGTACTTACTGCTTTGCTGCTATCTTTAAAGACTCAGCAGACTTAGCCAAGCTTTTTTTTTTTTTTGGTTTTTTCGAGACAGGGTTTCTCTGTGGCTTTGGAGCCTGTCCTGGAACTAGCTCTGTAGACCAGGCTGGTCTCGAACTCACAGAGATCCGCCTGCCTCTGCCTCCTTTTTTTTTTTTGGTTTTTCGAGACAGGGTTTCTCTGTGGCTTTGGAGTCTGTCCTGGAACTAGCTCTGTAGACCAGGCTGGTCTCGAACTCACAGAGATCCGCCTGCCTCTGCCTCCCGAGTGCTGGGATAAAGGCGTGCACCACCACGGCCCAGCTCTTTTAGTAAACTTAATAAATGTAAAACTCCTCCTCGGAGCTGGAGAGATGGCTCAGAGGTTAAGAGCACCGACTGCTCTTCCAGAGGTCCTGAGTTCAATTCCCAGCAACCACATGGTGGCTTACAGCCATCTATAATGAGATCTGGCGCCCTCTTCTGGCATGCAAGCATACATGGAAGGAATGTTGTATACATAATAAATAAATAAATCTTTAAAAAAAAAACTCCTCCTCAACTACTACATTTTAAAAATTACTCAGTTTATTAAGAGAGAGAGGAGAGAACACTACCTTTGTGGAGACACAGAATTGGCAAGCCTGATAGAATAATTAATGACAACACATTTTTGGGGCTGTCACCCTGAAAAGTTTCTAATTCTAAACTGTTAAGTAAACTATTTTCATTATACTCATTTTGTTTATAAGACAGAATCCAAAGCGACCCTAGATCTGCAGACCCACCTGTTTTTCAAATATATACTGGAAGTTTGGACAGAGAAGCTCTAGAGGGAAGATCTCTTGATCCCATCCCACCCCCACACGGTGTGAATTGAATTTTGGTTTTTTTTGTTTTTGTTTTTTTTTAAATACTTATTTATTATGTATACAATATTCTGTCTGTAGGCCAGACAGACCTCCTCATTACAGATGGTTGTGAGCCACCATGTGGTTGCTGGGAATTGAACTTAGAACCTTTGGAAGGTCAAACAATGCTCTTAACCACTAAGCCATCTCTCCAGCCCCCCATGAATTGAATTTTGTATATCCAACTCCCTCATCATATAAACGTGGATGTGCAGCACAGGGCTGATTCCCACTAGAATTCCAGTCTGCTCTGCACCCTCGCCAGACTACTCAGTACTTTACACACGGTCACCAGACAACAACTTCCCACTGCTCTCTTTCTAATGGGTATGTTTTGCATGTTTTTCCTGAAATTACATTTTAAACTCCTAGAGATGTGTATTTTTCCGCACATTTTTTAGCATGGGCTGCTCAAGGGAAAGGAGTTTGAGACTAGCAGGGAACTGGGGTGAGACTATAGACAGTATCTAGACTATAGACAGTATCTAGACTATAGACAGTATCTAGACTATAGACAGTATCTAGACTATAGACAGTATCTAGACT
>NC_022014.1:59577191-59578133 GCF_000317375.1 Microtus ochrogaster
ACTATAGACAGTATCTAGACTATAGACAGTATCTAGACTATAGACAGTATCTAGACTATAGACAGTATCTAGACTATAGACAGTATCTAGACTATCTACTAAATACTGAGCTGAAACACTACCAGGAAAAGCCAAACTTTTACATAAACTGTCCTTAGAAATTAAATTTTTTTAAATCAAGAAACCCTGGGTGAAATGGATAGTTATGGCTGATATGAAGAGAACTTAAGAGCCAAGCATAGTAGCTCACACCTTTAATCCCAACACTTGGGGCACAGAGAAAAGTGGATGGATCTCTGTGAATCTGAGGCCAGTGTGGCCTATATAGCAAGTCCAGAGCTACATAGTAAGACATAGCCTGAAAAAAACAAAAACAAAACCAAACCAAGAATGTTTAAGACATGTTCTTACCTAGGCACTCGTGGATCATGCCATGTGCTCACACCAGTCTGAGTATGTAAGAAATATACCTGGCCTTGCTGTGTTGTCCTCTGTTCTGTAAAATAAAGAAAATAATGAATACACACTCAGTTTTTCATATTCAATCAAACACCATTACATAGGATGATACTCTAATAAAATAAACATCTTGCAATTGCCAGTTTATTCTCTTACAAAAAGAAAAAAAAGCTTCACAAATTATTTGTTCAGACTGGCATGGTGGAATATGCCTTTAATCTTAATACTCACGAGGCAGAGACAAGTAGATCTTTGTGGGTTTTGAGGCCAGCCTGGTCTACAGAGTGAGTTCTAAGCCAGCCAGGGATACATAGTGAGATTCTATCTCAAAACAAAAAAAATCATCTCTTCAATCTCTGGAAACAATTGTATGGGTTTTTTTTTTTTTAAAGATTTATTTATGGGGGCTGGAGAGATGGCTCAGAGGTTAAGAGCACTGACTGCTCTTCCAGAGGTCCTGAGTTCAATTCCCAGCAACCACAT
>NC_022014.1:59578678-59605853 GCF_000317375.1 Microtus ochrogaster
CTTTGGAAGAGCAGGCAATGCTCTTAACCACTGAGCCATCTCTCCAGCCCTAGGATAAGGATTTATTTACTTATTTTATGTGCCTCCATATATGTCTGCATATGTATCTATGTGAGTCCCTGGAACTGGAGTTACAGACAGTTGTGAGCTGCCATATGGGTGCTGGGAGTTGAACCTGAGTCCTCTGGAAGAGCAGCCAGTGCTCTTAATCACTGAGTCTCTCCAGCCCCAGCTAATGATTTTTCCTCCCTATGGCAATTTTATTACCAAATTTGTGATTTCTCTTTTCTTAACAGAGATATATCAAGGGTTTTCCTGGGACGCTAGCAAGGTACCACACACTTGAAATCCCAGCAGGCAGGAAGTAGAGGCAATGAGACAAGTCCAAGTCTAGCCTGGGCTACCTGTCAAAACTCCAGGCCATCTAGGGTATAAAATAGAGGTTCTGATGTAAACAAAGCACATCATATAGTCATAGGACTGACTAAAAAGCACAATGGAAGGAGGAGTGCATGGTGAGGAGAAAAAACCTCAAAAGCTGAAATGAGTTCAAAGCCTAGCAGGCAGTAGAGCTGTCAAGAAAAAAAAATCTGTAAAAGGGTTTCTTCAATGGTTATTTTTTAGCTGTTGTCTTTTGCATGGAAGCCTGTTTTCTTTTAATGAAATACAGTGAGAAATTTCAATATATAAGTTAAATAAAACTACTGCTAATATTAGAATAAATATATTTATAGATCTATAAATGAAATGATTAAAAAAACCTTCAAACTTAGAAGACAGCTGCAAGGACAGAAAGAAGTCCACGGTTTGTATTGGCCTGAGTTCAATCCCAAACATATAGAAAAAACCCAGTGCTGACAATGGCTGCAATAATTTCAGCCTTGATAGCTACTTTATTCCCGTTTTATTCTTACAAAAGAACATCTGAACCTAAATTGCACACACACTATAAAAATGAAACCCACCTTTACTCCCAACAAACTGAGTGACCCTCCAAGGGAATATCTCTAAGACTGAATATTGGTAACAACAGACAAGTTGCTAACCTGCTTTTTATACCAGACATGGTCAGATGCTTTCCTGGAGATTATCTATCATTTATTTGTTGCAAAAACAAATAGTTGTTACTATTATTTCTTTCACTTTATAGAAGATAAAATATAGGTTCTCAGAGGTTAAATAATACGATCAGACTTGTATTATTTAACCAAGTCTGTTTCCCATTCTGGAACTGCTCACTTTGTAGTAGGCAAACTGTGGGACACAGCAGTGAGTAGATGGATTTTTTTCAAAGTAAGAGGCTAAAATTATTTTAAAATGAAATTATAATCATTTATTTGCAAATAGTTTTTAAAAATTTACAAGTAAAAAATAACTTAGACAATGTAATTCCCAATTTTGGTCTTTAGGTGTCACCATCAGCCAACATCTACAGTGTTAAGAAGGAAAGGAAGTTAGTATCTGTCCCCCCCAAAAAAAAAATCACACTAAAGGTTTAAGTTGAGCCTGCACAATAGTATTGCCAGAAATTTATAGTGTCTACTTGCAAAGTTGTCTCATTTTATTCCATAGGCTTCTTAAAAGTAACTGTGTCATTAGTATTTATCACATTTTATTATGATTGAGCATAAAAAGCTATGGTTCTTAAATAACTAGCTAAGGACAAACTGTTGCTTAGTCTTCTAACCATTACAGACTTTTTTTTAATTGGTAGGCTTTATATTTACTTTTCTTTTCACACACAATCCCTAAGCCCTGATTAGTAACTCTCTTTTTGTCTCTATGTCCAGTGTAGTATGTGTCTTCTGTGACCACTCCACACATACATTCAAGATGAACACTGGGCCTTTCCAGGGCCTTAAGCATGCTAGCAAGTACTCTACCATCAAGCTAAATCCCCAGGCCTTATTGACTTTCAAGAGTTAATTCTAAAGCAGAGTGAGATAGTACACACCTATAATACCAATGAGTGTTGGGTGGGTGCAAGGAGTATCAGGTATTCAAGGGCAGTCTGGGTACACTGTGAGTTTGAGGCCAGCCTCAGCTGTAGAAGATCCTACCTCAAAACAGACAACAATAACACTTTTTGTGTGTGTGTGTGTGTTTGGTTTCTTAAGACAGGGTTTCTTTGTGTAGCCTTGGCTTACCTGGAACTCACTTTGTAGACCAAGCTGGCTTCAAACTCACAGAGATCCGCCTAAAGGCATGTGCCACTACAATGGCATGTGCCACTACACCTAGCAAAAATAACAACTTTTAAAGTTAATTCTCTGGCAGGGCATTGGTGGCACACACCTTCAATCCCAGCACTTGGGAGGCAAGGGCAGGTGGGATCTGAGTACAAGGCCAGCCTGGTCTACAAAGTGAGTTTCAGGACAGCCAGGGCTACTCACAGAAACCCCGTCTTGAAAAAAACAAAATAGAAAAGTTAGTTTTCTGACTTTCTTAAACAAGTTGAAATGTCCCCTTTGCTGTTATCATACCATAGCCTTCTGGTAGATCTGGAGGCGTGTGTAAGTGTGTCCTGCTCATGTAATTTCTATGTCGCTGGGACCTGACTCTTCTCTCTGCTAGTCTGGGGTCTGAAGACTGTCCACACGTTGCACCATTTGTTCCAGTAATTGGAGTATTCTCATCTACAAAGCAGCTAAGAGGTCTGCCAGGACTAGAATATTCCGACGCTGGTCTATTGAAAAGTGACAAGGGGTAAAAAGGTTAACAATTTAGACATCAAAAACAGAGTCTCTAGATGTCACATATACTATAGTAATAATACAGTAAATAAGACAAGAAATGAGATGACTAGAGCAAGCAATGATTGTAAGAACCTTAGTAAGAGCAAGCCTAAAGTCCTATTGACCAAAGAAACTCAAGGGCTGTTTCAATTAAGATGTTTAAAAACTCTTTGCATACTTAGAGATGTGTTCCTGAGTCACGAAGTACAAGGACTTGAATACAGGCTGGCCTCTAGACCAGATTTCTACCATTCTGTCTCCCACATGGCTTTTGGCAAGCAGGTGTTACTCTCTCCTCGAATTTGCCTGAGTCATCTGACCTTTTCAGTCCTTGGAAACAGTATCTTTTCCTAGGTATGGCTCTTTCTCATTCAAAACACAGTTAATACTTTACTTCACCTTTGGTCCCAGCACTCGGGAGGCAGAGGCAGGCAAATCCTCCATGAGTTCGAGGACAACCTGGTCTACAGAGTGAGTCAAGAGCAGCCAGAGCTGTTACACAGAGAAACCCTGTCTCAAAAAACCAAAACAGAAATATAATTTTGAACTGAGTATATATATTTTTTTAAATGGAAAGACAAGACAGCTCATAAGGTCTTAGCCTAAACAAAAAGCTTCAGGCAACTAAAGAACGCTGAGTGCAGGAGAAATGTTGCCAGACTGCTCAGACCCAAAATAATTACAACAGAAACTATATTATTTGCAATACTGTTTGGCCAATAGCTTAAGCGCATTTTTAGCTAGTTCTTATATCCTAAACTAACTCATCTCCATTAATCTGTGCATCACCATGAGGTCATGGACTACCGACAAAGTTTCAGAGGGCTCCAGCAGAGGTGTCTGTCTCCTGTGGCAGCTACATGGCTTTTCATGGACTCTGCCTTCTTTCTCCCAGCATTCAGTTTAGTTTTACCACCTAGTTCTATTCTGCTAAGCCACTGGCCAAAACAGCTTTATTCATTATTCAATAAAAGCAACACATACATAGAAGGACTTCCCACACCAGTCTTCCTTAGGGAAGAGCACAGCAATTGGATATCCAATACCAAATGGTCAGTCCTGAACACATACAAACAACTAACATTAATTACATGGAGTAAGTAGGTTATATTTTTCTATTTAGGAGTATATATCTATATACATAACAACATTTTTAAAGGCCATAAATTTGAAAAAAAGAGTCAGGAGTAGTACATGGGTGAGTTTGGAGAGAAGAAAGGGAAATGGGAAATGATGTCATTATTATAATCTCAAAAAATAAAAAAAATATGGTAAAAATTTTAAATAGCAAGGCTTTGATGACAATCATAACATAATAAAAAATATTCTAAGAAGGTGTGGTGGCATGCACATATAATCTCAGTCCTTGGGAGAATGAGGCAGAAGGATTTTGAGTTTAAGGGTAGGCTGGACCATATACTGAGTTCTAGACCAGCCTGAGCTACAGAGCAAGAGTCTGTTTCTAAACAATAGCAGCAAACAAAAAGAAAAAAGAATAACACACTCAACTTGATTTAAACAACCATCAATAATCAAAAGTAGATACAGCTAATGAAAACCATTTAATAATTTATTCTGAGTACCAGGCCTGCTCAGAAATCACTGGGGGAACCAATACACTAGCAGAGATGGCAATTTAACGTCATTCTTTTTTTTCCCCTTTTGGTTTTTCAAGACAAGTTTCTCTGTAGCTTTGGATCCTGTCCTAGAACTAGATCTTGTAGAGTAGGTTGGCCTCATCCACCTGCCTCTGCCCCTCGAGTGCTGGGATGAGAGGCGTGCAACCACCACCGCCCGGTTCAACTTCATTCTTACTTGTAAAAGGTAGTACAAAGGATGCAAACCAATCACTTTATTCATTTTTAGCAGCTTTAACGGCACTCCTTTTCAGTTTCTAAGAACAATCTTGCATCCTGAGATCTTTACATAGGA
The DNA here is from genome assembly GCF_000317375.1 of Microtus ochrogaster. Lineage (NCBI taxonomy): Eukaryota > Metazoa > Chordata > Mammalia > Rodentia > Cricetidae > Microtus > Microtus ochrogaster. Next base: position 59,583,346 of record NC_022014.1, read on the forward strand.
ACTGCTACATGGACGGGGGCTCTATCTATCTACCATCTGTCAAATTCTAGTTCAGGCTTTTCCTTTGCAAGGTCACCACCTCCTCACTTACTCTCAGGTATACAACTTCCATATGGGTTTTCTTGATCATATACTTTATTTAGCCATGATATAACAGCATCCCTCTATAACAACCTTGAATAAATATTTTATAACAGCCATTCAGTAATACTCAAATGAGAACTATAAAATGACAGAAACAAAATTACTGTTTAATCCAGTCATTTGTTTCAGTTAGTAGTATTTACTGAGCACCACTGAAGGTCATGGACATACAAGTAAGAGGATGAACCTGTGAAAAGTCTTTGTTGACCATAATAGTAGCCAGGCATGGTAGCATAAGCCTTTAATCCCACCAACTCAGGAAGCAGAGGCATGTTGACCTCTGACTTTGAGGCCAGCCTTGTCTGCAGAGTGAGTTCAGATATGGAGAGACCCTGTCTCAAAAACTAAAGGAAGTAATTAAAATATAACTTTAATTATAAAATAGAATTAACAAATATATATATTTGAAAAGTAATAATAGTACCTGCTCTAAGACCTAATGGTTTATACTAGTATAAAGTAATGGGAAAATCAAATAAAGGTGACATAACAGAAAAATCCAGAAAGGGCAAGCATAGGCCATAGGAAACAACTTGTATGATTTTTACCTTGTCGGGCGTTCCCACTGTGTAGTTCTTGTTATGTGGTTTAGATACTGGATTCTTCCAGAGGCAGTCCGCCTTTCTTCCCAACTGCAATAAAAATATTGAAAAATAAGGCATCTAGAACATCAGTTCATAATGAGGCTGATACTGTTTTCAACAGTACGAACTTCTTCATTTTCAAAAATGAACAAACTTATCAAGAAACCAAAACAAGGAACTGGAGAGATGGCTCAGTGGTTAAGAGCACGTGAAGCTCTTCTAGAGGGCCCAAGTTCAGTTTCCAGCACCCACATCAGGTGGCTCACAACTGTCTGTGTAAGTTCAATGCCAACGGGCACATGAACACATGCACTTGTGCAGATATACACATCTACACATAATTTAAAGCATTTTTTTTTTTTTTGGTTTTTCGAGACAGGGTTTCTCTGCGGCTTTGGAGCCTGTCCAATTCAAAATGTGTACATTTGTTGGACTGTGGTGGTACACACCATTAATCCCAGCACTTGGGAGACAAGCGGATCTTTGTGAGCTCAAGGCCAGTCTGGTCTATAGAGAAAGTTCCAGGACAGACAGGGATACACAAAGAAAAATCCAGTCTTAACAAAACAAAAACTGTACATTTACTTATTATGTGTGCATAGCTACATGAATATGTGTGGGAGAGCATTGCCACAACACAGGTATGCAGGTCAGAGGGCAACTTGGGGAAGCTGTTCTCTCCTTCCATTATGTGGGTTCTGGGGTGAGCTCACATTGTCAAGCTTGGTGGCAAGCACCTTTGCCTCCTTAAGTCATCTCACTAGCTCTTACACTAATTTTTTGACTTTTTTTTTCCATTTTATTGTTGTTTTTCCTGTATAGACGTTAAATGTGAGGAGGTTGGATCCTGGAGTTACAGACAGTTGTGAGCTGCCATGTGGGTGCTATGAATTGAACCACAGGTTCTCTAGAAGAGAAGTCAGTACTCTTAAGCACTGACCCACCTCTCCAGCCCACTCCCCAAACGTATTTAATTTTTAAACTGATTTTAAGATTTATTTTTACTTATGTGTAATGTGTCTGCCTCTATGTGCACATGCATGCAGTGCCCAAGAAGACCAGAAGAGGGCAACAGATTACCTAGAGTTGAAGTTACCAGTGGGTTGTAACTGCCTGACTTGGGTGTTGAGAACTGAATTCATGTTCTTCCCAAGAACAGCATGTGTTCTTTAACCACGGACCTATCTTTGCAGCACCAAGGAATTTATTTTTAAGATTATTTTCATGTATGTGCATATATATCTGTGTTATGTTCATGTGTGTACCCAAGGAGGCAAGATGTTGGATCCTCTAGAACCAGAATTACAGGTAGTTGTGAGCCACCCAACATGTGTACTGGGAATTGAACCTAGGGTCCTCAGTAAGAGGGAAAAGCTCTTTTAACTAACTAGTGAGACATCTCTCCAGTCCCTAACTTGGTGTTTTTTGAGACAGGCTCTTTAGAACTCACGCTACTTTAGAACTCACTATGTACTCCAAGCTGGCCTTAAACTCATGACCTTCCTCCTACCTCAAACTCCCAGTTGCTAAGATGAACAGGAATGGGTCATTATGCCTACCACAATTTTAGGATTTTAAACAGTTGAAACAAAATGTGCAAACACTAGAACTTGTATATAAATGTATGTCAAAATGAGAAAGGCTAGCAATGTTATAATTACTATTACTCAATTCTCTTTTCCTTACCTCTGAAAATAAAGCAATATTTAAATACAGTACTTATATGCTCTGTTTTAGAAAATTAAGAAAAATCTTTTCCCTTAAATAAAGAAATTTATAGGAGAGTAATATTTGGCAAGAACTTTCCTGTTTCCTTTTCAAAACTCTTAAATGGTATTTAATACAATTTATGTCAAATCCTTCTAATTTTCCAAGCAGAAGAAAAAAAATCTATATTCTGGAATGGACCATAGACATTCCTAGCACAGTATGAACACCAGCATTTCTCTAAAGACTATAATGATGCTCACTTACCCATCTGGTAAGTCATTATCAAACAAACGACTGCAATCCACAACTTGTCCTCCAGTGCCTATTCGATCTCTGGACTGAAGGCTTACTATTAAAAAAACAAATAACATTATTAAGTCCATGACAGCACTGTCCAGTTCTGTCAAGCTCAATATCCACTTTAAGCCCAGTGCGGTAGTATTTGTCTGCAATCCCAACGCTCAGAGTATTAGGCAGAAGAATTGTTGCAAGATTGATGTTAGTTTGGGCACATAGTAAGTTTAAGGTCAGCCTGTACATATTGAGGAGTCCTTGTCTCAGAAAATAAAAATAACATAAAACGTAGATTATTTTAATAGTTTAGAAAGATTGAGCTGAAGAAGTAGCTCAGTTATAGTGTTCTAGCTTAGCATGCATGAGGCTCTGGGTTCAATACACAGCACTGCAAAACCAAAGCAAAGCATTTAGAATTCCTTAGTTTCTACTAAAATTTGCCATTTCTTTTCCCATAGATTTTTCACTTTAGAAGTGATATTAAAAATCAATGTTTTCAAAAACCAGGTGGTGGTGGCATGCACTGTTAATCCCAGCATTTGGGAGGCAGAGGCAAGAAGATCTCAATGAATTCAAGCCCAGCCTGGTCTACAAAGTGAGTTTCAGGACAGCCAGGACTGCTACACAGAGAAATCCTGTCTCAAAAACCCAAAATACCAAAAAGAAAAGAAAAAAAAAACCAAAAATGTTTTCAAAAGCTGGGGATGGTGGCGTACACCTTTAATCCTAGCACTTAGGAAGCAGAAGCAGGTAGATCTCTGTGAGTTCAAGGACAGCCTGGTTTACAGAGTGAGTTCCAGGACAAAGATACACAGAGAACCTGTCTCAAAAAGCCAAACATTAAAAGTAAAAATAAGCTGGGTGGTGGTGGCGCACGCCTTGAATCCCAGCACTTGGGAGGCAGAGGCAGGCGGATCTCTGTGAGTTCGAGACCAGCCTGGTCTACAAGAGCTAGTTCAAGATCCAAAACCACAGAGAAACCCTGTCTAGAAAAAAAAAAAAAAAGGAAAAATAAAAGAAATAGAGGTTAAAATAAAGCCATGCCATGTAAAGATGAAAAATATACAGAGAGTCTGGATACTGTATGTTATTATATTCTCTTTGAATTGTTTGAATGGTGAGGAAGGAGCAACGGCTGCCAAATGGTATTTGTTTATAAATGCTGCTAAATTAAACCAAAATAGGTATTTTGAAAATACCTTGACTTCAAAATTGAAGTCAAAAGGTATGTTACTTTGGAGAAGAGATTTTGCTTTTGTTTCCATAGGAAATGAGAGGCTGTGGATCCATTCTGATTTAAGAAAAATCAGGTTTGATCAAGGAAGACCACCTGAGAAATCTCCAGTTGGAACAGATGGCCCAGACATCTAAGTTCTACATCCAAAACAGATTTAAATTGCTGCCTGAGATGATCAAGCCTCACAGGATACTCCAGTCAAGCCTTGACCATAATTCTAAATTTTCTTTAGGTCCCCATAAGATTATCAGCACCCCCAACCAGCAGGAAGTAGCCTGGAAAACTATGCCCACATTCCCAAAAAATGGACTATGGATGTTCTTGGGGTTTTTTTTCTTTTTCTTTTTTTTTTTTTTTAAAAAAGAGGGGGAAGTGGTGCAGGACAATTGGCTATATTCTGTCAATTATGTTTTAAATAAATGCTGATTGGCCTGTAGCCAGGCAGGAGTATAGGCAGGACAAACAGACAGGAAACAGAGGCAGGTCAATGAGAACAAGAGAATCCTGGGAAGGAGGAAGCCCATTCCTCCCTGGTCCTGTCCCAACAGCAGAAGAAGGAAGATGTGACTACCCTGCTGAAAAAGGTACCGAGCCATGTGGCTAACATAGATAAAAATAATGGGTTAATATGTTATTAGAGCTAACAAGAAGCCTGAGCTAATGGGCCAATCAGTTTATAGTTAATGTAGACCTCTGTGTGATTTCTTTAGGACTTAACCACTGTGGGTACTATGGTAGTTTGTTACATGGGTACTGAGATCGGGACTTTGGTCCTCATGCTTGCACAGCAAGTCCTCTTACCCCCTGAGCTATCTCCCCACCTGTTTTATGTATATATTTTAAATTAAGTTAGGTTGATTCTGGGCCATTGTAGCATCTTATATGATTCATATTTATTTCATGCCAATACAAAATATTCAGAGGTATTTAGAGGACTGGGGATAAGACGCAATTGGTAGAATTTGCCTACCATACATAAGGCCCTGGATTTGAGTCACGCACCTCACAAAAGCTGCACTCAAGGAGACAAAGGCAGGAGGGTCAAAAGTTTAAGGTCAGCTTCGGCTAGACAGCAAGTTTGAGGACAGCCTGGGCTACATGATACCTTATCTTGAAAAGAAAAAAAAAAGAAATTATTTAGACTTATGGAAATTCAAATAAAGCTAAAATTCAGAATTTTAAATCCCACACTTACCTACAATCTGTCCTCGAACTGTATCATTGTCATTTGGCCCCAGTTTGCATAGATCCAACCTCTGATCTATTCAAATAAAAAGTTAGCTGGTATCAGAAATTATAATATCTATAATCTATAAGTGATATATTTAATTTTCACAAACTATTGAAAACCTGACCTATACTTTTTAAGTAATCGTTTTAACTATAAAACAAATGTTTAAAATTCTCTAACTGCGTATGTAGGTAATTTATACATCACAGCAAGTTTTATCAACTTCAGATTCCAAACACCATGAAGCACTGGTACACTACATTGGTAACTAGCAGCTCTCTCCAAAGCTTCCAGATCCCAAGCCCTGGCACTCTCATATGTAACAGAAGCTACCTAATCAGTTTTCAAGGATTAAATAAAGTATATAAAATTCTCAATACCTGGCTAAGTGCTGAATAACAGTACCTGTTTTTTACTGCTGAGTAGTATTCTAATATGTATATATTCCTTTTTTTTTTAATTGGGAGAAGATTCTTTTTTTTAATTAATTAATTTATTTATAATTTCTGCTTCCTCCCTGCCACCGCATCCCATTTCCCTCCCCCTCCCCCAATCAAGTCCCCTCCCTCGTCAGCCCGAAGAGCTGTTTTTTTTTTTAATATAACTATCCCAAAAGGTACACAAAATAAGTATCAGTAAGAAGCCAAGGAGAAAAAAACATTAAGCTCTAGGCTTGAGGTTATCATTTTGGAGACAGCTCTTTCAGATGCCTTCATCTTTAAAGTAAATACAATACTGGCCTGCCCTCAAAGTTATAAGGTACAATGTCCCCACAGCAAGCTGGCCTGGTTCATAAATGTTAAATCTTCCTGCTTAACTCAACATTGTAACAGTTTGCATCCACATATAGAACTTTGTCAACCGAGCATTTCTTCCCTATTGCTCATTACTCTGCTAACCCAGAAGCTAAGATTTTTCTCAGCCACTTAATAGCTTGAGTTCTTCTGACTCAGAACCTGCACCTCAGTCATCTCTCCCCCTTCTGTAACAGGCCAATATTTATACATACCATTATAACATCATATTAACATTTTAAAAAATCATCTCTTAATAGATCTAGCATTCAAAGCTAAACTTATAGTGGTTTTAACTAATTTCCTTAGATAAAATTAATGTGAGTCTCCTTATTAGCTCAGGAATCCTAGATAATAACTGATTTTTTTTTACATTATTTAAGAAAATTCACAGAAACATACAATCAAAACATCTGCTGAAAAGGATCTTTCCAACTATGCCCCAATGGAAAGACACCCTTGGTAGGGCCAAAATGAACCAAACAAATGGCTAACTGTGGTGTCTACTAGCATACCAAGGTACATGCTGGCCTCTGGGCTCTCTCCACACAACAAATACTGGTTACAGACTCTCCCTAGCCCTTTGCACCCCACCCACTACCCTACACTTCTCCAGCTCATGGGACTCCCTCCCCGCAGCTTCTCATTCCTATATTACTCTGTCATTCCAGCCATAGGCCCTCCTGATGGTCTCTTTCTCTCTTAGAGGTCCTCCACTCTTGCCTGCCACCTCCTCTTCTCCTCTCATGGTCTAATCTGCTGGATATGTTTAGTCTACTACTTCTCTCCGCCCGTTCTGGACTTTTCCAGATGCCTCTGGCTATTCTTCTCTTTTTCATATCTACAATAAAATTTCCCCCTCAACCATACATTAGAGTGGTCATGTCCTCAATTTCTTCAACCCCTACAAAAGACTCTTTGTCACTGGGTTATATGAAATAGACATTGTAAGTCAATTTATCAATCCACTATAGAAATCATTTCTAGGGGCTGGAGAGATGGCTCAGAGGTTAAGAGCATTGCCTGCTCTTCCAAAGGTCCTGAGTTCAATTCCCAGCAACCATATGGTGGCTCACAACCATCTGTAATGGGGTCTGGCGCCCTTTTCTGGCCTCCAGGGATACACACAGACAGAATATTGTATACATAATAAATAAATATTTTTAAAAAAAGGAAATCATTTCTAATGTCTTTGTTTTCTAATACGCAGGATGGTGAAAAACAGACTATAGTCAAGTAGTTAATAGAACTATTTTATTCTCAAAATGTTTTTAAAACTTTTACCACAGTTTTATTTACTCTATCATTTTGCTACTAATAATTGTTCTTTAATTGTCACCTGATTCTAAATGCCTATAAAAACTCTCACTTCCATTTCAAATATCCACCAAAACTAGGTGCTAAAAAAATTATAAATGCATGTATATTGATTCCTTTCTTTCTAACCTTCTGGATACCAATCACTTCTCTTTTTTTATTAGTAAAACTTGTTCTTTCACAATTTCATACACGTACATGATACTATCCACCTCTACCACCCCACCATCTCTCTTTTCTACAAATCTCTTTTGCCTATTTGCCAACTCCGTGGTTTTGTTTTGCTTTGTTAGATTAACTAAGGCCATCTGGTAACTCCAAGTTAGTTGCCAAAGAGATCAGCACTGAGTGGTAGGTCCCAAGAGTCTCCACAGCTAAATGTTAGGAGGGTTGGACCTCTGTGCCCACTGTGACAGGCTGTGCCTAGCACATGGCATTTTGGAGCTCCCTCTCCCCATTCTGTGCCTCACACATTTATTCTAGCCCTCTTCTCAAAGTTTCCAAACTTTAAAGGAATGGTGCAAATTTTGTCTAGAAGTCAGGACTCAGTCATCCTTTGTTCTTAGTATCCTGTACTGTCATGAGTTTTGCATTTAACTCCGTTTATGCAAGGAGAGGGTTTTCTGTTTAAGGTTAAGAGCTACCTTCCTCTGGTCGAGAGAAGCCCCAAATTCACTGGAAGCTAAGTATCATCTCTTTTTTTTTTTTTTTTTTTTTTTTTTGGTTTTTCGAGACAGGGTTTCACTATGGTTTTGGAGCCTGTCCTGGAACTAGCTCTGTAGACCAGGCTGGTCTCGAACTCACAGAGATCCGCCTGCCTCTGCCTCCCGAGTGCTGGGATTAAAGGCGTGCGCCACCACCGCCCGGCAGCTAAGTATCATCTCTGATTCATCTCCAGGATCACATCTTTACAATGTTTCATTTTTGAAAAAAAAAATATTACATTTAAGTATTTATTTAGAGTGTGTTAGGGAAGAGAAAGAGAAGAGAGGGAGGAGGGAGGAGAGAAGGAGATGGAGAGAGCGCCATTGCCTTAGTGGTTGGTACCCACCAAACCATTTTGTCAGTCCAAAATGTTTTCAGTTTTTGTGCCCGTCAAATAAATATAGACCAGGTATTTTTATCAGTGATTCAAATACATATGGAAACTTCAGTTTTTGGACACCTACTACATAAAAGTTCTCATACATATTTTCTCATTTAAAACAATCACTCACAACCAGTGTCTTTGAGGCGGTTGATGGCGTTGGAAAGAAGACGAACACAACCAAGAAATCCAGCACCTTGCTTCTTATGGATCTTCTTATGGTTCCATACACTGATTGTAACTGAATCAGACTTTCCAATATACCTGAAAGAAAAAATAGCTACATGAATGACTTGGTGGTAGTTATAAGTAGTACAAAATTTAACTTTTTAATATCTTGAAGTCATAAGTATATTTCAGAGTACAGCTAAAAAAGCAAATTGTCTTAAATTCAATCAATCAACCTTAAGATTTTAAAAATATTCAAAAATAATTTTTAATTTTTAATATAATCCCTTTTTTCCAATCTTAGGTTGGGCAACATTAAAAAAAAAGGCTATTTTAGAGTTTGGAAAAGTCACTGAGATGTAGAGAGAATAGTCACCTAGCAAGTGCAAGACCCAGGGTTTGAGTCCCCAGCACAGCCAAAGAGAACGAACAACAACAACAAAAAAAAGAACAGCTACTACTCCATAGCACTAAAGCATTTTATAATGATTATAAGACTAAAACCCTAAAAGAACTTTTATCGCAGTCCCATTTTGGACAGGTTTTAGTTTTTACCTCAGATACTTAGTTCACCTTCAAAAGGCACTGTCAAGGCTGATAGACCAAAACTCTGACCTACCTGTTATATTTTTAAATGCTGCAGAACAAAAGCTGTTTGTAACGCTTTTCCCCTGCTTCTTTCCTATATGCAGGCCTTGAGCGAGCAGGACTCTTGTAGGTTTCACTTCACTGCCTGCAGACAAGCAGAGCAGGGAAAAGCGTTACTGTACTTGTTTGTGCATATGCCTGCAAATATGCAAAAACTCTATCATGGCCAATTATTAACGTGGCATCAAGTCATGCAAAAACATGGTTAATAACATAATCATGTGAGTAGAACCTAACTTTTCTTTCATTGATTCTAAGAGGTCAAATTTTTGGTCCAGCAACCTTGATCTTACACTATCATTTAATAAAACTAAAACAAGGAATATGGAAGATTCACTTGAGCCCTGGATCCAGTTGTATTAAAAAAAAATGCTAACTTTTTTGTTTTGTTTGGTTTGGTTTTGGTTTTTCAAGACAGGATTTCAAGACAGTTCCTCTAGCTCTTGTAGACCAGGCAGGCCTCAAACTCAGAGACCCACCTGTCACTGCCTCCCAAGTGCTGGGATTAAAGGTGTGAACCACCACCGTGTGCTGCGACAACCTTAACCTCGGGAACTTTTATCATGCAAGTCCTTTGCTTTTGTTGTTTGTGGTGGTTTTTTTTGGGGGGGGGGGGGACAACAGCAGCTCAGTCTGGCCTTGAACTCACTGTGATGACCTTGAACTACTGATCTTGCTTGCCAGGTGGGATTACAGGCAAACCACACCATAACCAAATTTATGTAGTGCTGGGACTCAAACCCAGAGCTTCATGCATGCTTGGCAAGTATTCTACCAACTAAGTTACATGCCCAGGCCTTTGTTTTGTTATTGTTTGATTAGACCAGTATAGTCTTTAACCTTCCTGCCTCCTGCCTCCCGAGTGGTGGGCCATCAAACCTGGCTCTAAAATTAAGCTAATTTTTTATTGTTTACAAATGAGATGTTCTAAACTATCATTTAGTATGCATGCATCAAATTTTAAATACATCTACCAGATATATACTGGTATGTAACTACTGCATGTTATATCACATTGCAACAAATAACACCCCAAAACAAACACTTAAAAAATTACTAGTGTTTCCTAACTGGTTTGTGACTATTCTAACATTGACTCCTGAGGCCTAGGGTAGTCCATTACTGGCCTAAGGAACTCTATTTAGTACAATGTATCTGCATATTCTTTATGCATACCATGATACAAAAAAATTTGAAATTCTAAACTAATAATTTCTTAAGTTTTGGTCTTCTGAAAATAACTGAATTATTTAAAATAACTGGAAGGTACTTAGGTTTTACAGGTCAAAGTGTTCTGTCAAAATCTTTGAGGGTCAGAAACTAATCAGAAATTGCATTTAAGGTGTCTTTGCATTCATTTTAAGGAAAACTCATGTAATTTAACAGAGTTAGAAGAAAAATAAATCCTTTTAAACTGGTAAATTATTTTGTGCTATTGCCATTGTTTTTAAGACAGGATCTTGCTCTGTTGTTCAAGGGGCTGAGTACTTGTAATTCTCCTGAACGATAGATAGTCCTACAGGTACACACCACTACACTCAGCTTTAAAGTTAAACAGAAATCTCTACTTTGTTCTATTAGAACCTCAACTTCCCCAACAAGTATAAGATTTATAAACAAAATTCAAGAGGTTCTAACAAGGAATTTCTCTATAGGAGGAAATAATATTATATATACAGCCAAGATGTTGGCTCAAATATAACTTATACTTTATAGGCCTACCCAATCTAATGAAAAGATTTGATAAAAATGATGCCAAGTATTACTCTGATCTCTTCCATTGCATTTGAAACATGTAAGACAGACCTCCCTAGGTAGCCAGTTAATAGTAGCTATACAGTTAGTCCCATCAAAATGTGAAAAGATCTCACCATCACTAGTCTTCAGGAAAAGGTAAACTGAACCTAGTTGAAGTACAGCTGTAACAACATGTTTACTTTCTTCTTACTGTGTGTGTAGTGGTCTATTTTTTGTATTTTGATAAATAAATCTAGCCTGAATACCAGAGACAAAGCTAAAGCCACTAGAGGTCAGGCAATGTGACAGAATTAAACCCAGAATTTGGGAGTCAAATGGATCTCTGTGAGTTCAAGGCCACCCCAGGCTATACAAGATCAATGCAGAAACAAATCCAGGTGGTGGTGGCTCACACATTCAATCCAAGTCCTGGGGAGTCACACACCTTTAACCTCAGCACTAGAGAAAATATAAAATGGGAAGAGAGAGAAGCTTAGTCTGCTTTAGTTTACGGTCATCCAGTCTTAGTAGAGATAAGACTTCTCTAGTGGCTTGGTTGCTTTGCTTTTCGGGCTGAACCCCAATTTCTGTCCCTTGGTTTTTATTATTCGTGCTAGGTTATAAGTGTGTGCATGCATGCGTGTGTGTGTGTGCACGCGCACACTCCAATAATCCAAAGCACTTTTCCACTGGGTTTTGCTCCTCTTTTATAAACGTAAAATCGTAAGGTTGAACCTGTGGTGTTGGCAGGCCTGCAATCCTAGCTATTTAGAAGGGTGAAATAGAAAGATTCCAAGTTCAAGGAGATAAAATACATACAAGTAAAAAAGGGGGTAAAATGAGGTGGGGGTACAGATCAGGGTTAGAGTGACTGCCTACCATGTTTGAGATCCAAGGCTCAATCCTTATATTTTGAAAAAGGAAAAGAAAATGATCGAACTATATTATATACAAACTAAAAACATTTTCATGGTTCTTTTCAAAGATTATATTACATTAACTCTGTGTTTCATTTCAACTAATCATATACACCTACAGGTCATAATGCTGATTCCACTTTGGATCAAGTGTGTTCTTCACAGTATCTGTAGAATGGCACTGCCCAGAACCATCAACTACCACCTTAGCAAATGGATCAGGGAGTCCTGTGAAAAAAAGGAAGTATTTTAAACTAAAAAATACTTTGACATGTAAAATAGAAGATTATTAAGGATTACCATTTGTTATAGAAGATAAAGGATTTTTCCATTCTTTTATTAAAGTCTAACATTCAGACACACAGACCAGACCTATTTTAAACCAGACATTGGAGTCACTTACATATTTGATATCAAAACTGTACTTTTTTTCTTGTTCCCAACTCAGAACATTCTGCTAAACACTACCAGGGTTGATGCTGGAGAGATGATAGCTCAGTGGTTAAGAGCACTGACTGCTCTTCCAGAGGACCTGGCTTAAACTCCCAGCATCAACATGGCAGCTCACAACTGTCTATAGTTCCAGTTCCAGGTGATCCAGTACCCTCAAACATACATGCAGGCAGGCAAAACACCAATATAAAAATTAATCAATCGTTTTTAAAAAAACACATACACACTACCAGGGTCTAGCGGGTGCCTGGGTGCTTGAATATTGTTAGCAGTCATTGAACTCTGAGAAGGTGAATGCTCAAAACATCTACTCTATCTTTCCACACAACTGTCTTAGTAGTTCATTTAAAGAGCTTATTAAACATAGGCTGTCATACTGAACATTAACTACAGAAAAGTCAAACTAGCTAAAAACTGTTACTGAATAACGAATGACTACAAGTAATAAGAGACTCAACAGAAAAGAAATGAAAATAGCACACATGGGAGAGGTGACTGACAGTAAATGGCTGTACTGACTAAAACAGCAAACACAATGGGGACTATTCAAAATGCTTCATCTTAAATCTTTACAATAATCCTTTGATGGAAATGAATGTTGTTAATCCATATTTTATTAACAAAGAACAAAAATATTAAATAACTAGTTCAATGCTACACAGTAGTGAGAAGTATAGACAGAGTCTAAAGCAGCAGCTCTCAACTTGTGGGTTGCAACACCTTGGGGGTGGAGGTCAAACAAACCTTTCACAGGGGTCACCTAAGACTATGAGAAAACACAGATATTTACATTACAATTCACAACAGTAACAAAATTACAGTTAAGAAGTAGCAACGAAAACACTTTTATGGTTAGGGGTCACTACAACATGAGGAACTAACTGTATTAAAAGCTTGCAGCATTAGTAAAGTTGAGAACCACTGTAAGTTTAGACTCTGAACCCATGCACATACTGGCTAGTTCTCAACCACCACGCTGTATTTATAATTTGGATCTGGAATGTAACCCAAAGGCTATGTTAAAGGCTTCATCCCAAACAAAGCAATACTCGGAGGTGGTTGGGAAAGGACTGGTTTATGAGGGCTCTGATCTTATCAACAGAATAATCCACTGATGTCTTCATAATATGATAGGCTATTCTGGGAGGTGATAAAACCTCACTGAAGAACTGGGTCCCTGAGGTATACCTTGTCCCTGCCCTGGTCCTCCCTTCTTCCTCTTATCTGTGGTTTTGCAGCCATGAAGTGAGCTGTTTCACCATGTCCTTGCTGTCACTATGTTCTGCTGGTAAAACAGGCCCAGACAAATAGAGCCGGTTAAACATGAGTTGGAAACCTCTAGAATATCTGAAAGAATCAACTGAAGGAGGAACTGTGAGCCACAAAAACCAAAAAACCAAAACACAAAAATCAGTTCCTCCTTTAGTTGATTCTTTCAGATATTCTGTCAGTAATGGAAAACGGACATACCACCAATTTGCAATTTGGTTCAAGAGTCAGCTGATGTGGGATTCCCCTCTGTATGCTGTGAATGTTTTATTACCATTAGAGCAGAATAGAACAAGGAAATTCCAAGCAGAGATAGAGGAGAAAAGAAGGCAAAGATGGAAAATTCACAGAGAGTCTAGATTATGTATATTATTGTGTTTTCTTTGAATTTTTTGACTGTGAATGAGCTAAATACAGAGAGACATTTCATTGTACTGGCTGCTAAGCTATATATATATGTGTGTATATATATATGTATATACATATATACGTATATATGTTATCTTACTGGTTAATATGGTTTGATCAAGCAAGACACCCTGGAAGCAATGGCCCAGATGGTCCAACATCCATGACAGCTTTAGGACTGCTAGATGAGATAAACCTACCACAGAGGATACCCCATTAAAGACCTGATTAACAGCGCCCCCAATCTGCAGGAAGTAGTCTAGAGAACAACACCTAAATTTTCTAAATGATTGTTTACAAATGTTTGTTTACATTTAAAGGGGAATATGCTATAGAGATGAATACTTTGCATTGATATGGATCTTGGCTTATTGATACAAATTTAAGGCCAATTTTGTCATATGTATATTTCTGTTCTTGTTTAAGGTATTATTTGTGCAGCTCACTTAAAAATATAATGTATAATTAAGAAATACAGATTAATAGATAGTCACCTATAATAGTCAAGCTTGGAGTCATGTTAGTTAGGTTTTCTAGATGTACAAAGATATATTTCAGATGGATAGTTATTCTTCAAACCATTCAAAGACTAACAGAATATGGCATTTAAAATGTTTAAGAAGGGGCTGGAGAGATGGCTCAGCGGTTAAGAGCATTGCCTGCTCTTCCAAAGGTCCTGAGTTCAATTCCCAGCAACCACATGGTGGCTCACAACTATCTGTAATGAGATCTGGTGCCCTCTTCTGGCCTTCAGGCATACACACAGACAGAATATTGTATACATAATAAATAAATAAATAAATAAATAAATAAATAAATAAATAAATAAATAGTTTAAGAAATTAGAACTTTTATGAACAATGAGACACAACTGCTTCTGGCAGCACCAATCTACTTCAAAAGGATGATGGGCATTGAAGAGGTTCCTTATGGAGTTGGTTAGCCATTTGGGCAAGAAACCACTCTTGCCTGGACTGCTTGATATTCTGTGAAAACTAGACATGCAGGACCCACAGAAAAATGACTAAAGTTGCCTAAAGAAGATGAGATAGTACTTTAAGGGTTCCTACTTCATGAAAGAGTCTGCAAGACATTCTGCAGGATATAGAAGAAAGTGACTGACAAACTGCCAATATAGGCGGAAATGTCTTTGAAATTTCCTGCTTCATGGAAAAGTCTGCCAGATACTATGGGCCTGTAGGCTGAAGATGGATGCCACAACATTACAGAAGACCTTTGGGTAACTATCCAGGCAGCAAGATATCTCTGTCAATTCTAAAGTTTTGGAAGTGGTTCACAATGTACTTCATGTTTACTTAGGTAATATTATATTCTTCTGGAGTC
The DNA here is from genome assembly GCF_000317375.1 of Microtus ochrogaster. NCBI lineage: Eukaryota > Metazoa > Chordata > Mammalia > Rodentia > Cricetidae > Microtus > Microtus ochrogaster. Next base: position 59,598,688 of record NC_022014.1, read on the forward strand.
TTTGATGAAGTTGAAGAAAGATAAATTATAAAAGATAAATTAGATATAAAACTTTAGACCCACAAAGATAGGATAGATGATAAAATATTTTCCTTAATTTGCCAAATGTAAATGGACTAAAATTCTAACTATAATTCTTGCTTGGTAACTGTTTTGATATATATAATTTTACTATGTTAAAGTTAAAACCTTCCTTTTATCTTTTTATTTAGTCAGAAAAGGGGAGGTGATATGGGATTCCCCTCTGTATGCTGTGAATGTTTTATTACCATTGGTTAATAAAGAAGCTACTTGGGGCTATGTCAGAGCAGAATAAAAAGAATAAGGTGGAAATTCCAAGCAGAGATAGAGTAAAAAAGGCGGCAAAGTCAGAGAGACACCATGTAGCCACCCAAGGACACAGATGCCCAAGAACCTTACTGGTAAACCACAAGCTTTGTGGTAAGATAAATAGATTGATAGAAATGGGTTAATTTAAGATGTAAGAGTTAGTTAATAAGAAGCCTGAGCTAATAGGCTGAGCAGTGTTTAAATTATTTAACAGTTTCTATGTGATTATTTCACGTCTGGGAGGCTGGAAAATGAACAAGCAGCCTCCTACACTAAAGTGAGTGAGGCTAAATCACAGAAAGCCAGAGAACAGATTGAATGTGAATAGGAAGAAAGGGCAATGAATGCAACTTGGCTGCAAAGCACACAAGGCGGAAGGACTTTAACACAGTAGAGCTCTGAAGAGACGATAGCACTTGGAAAACCTTTTTTTTTTTTTTACAGGGCCTTAAGGAGTCCAACCAAAGAATGTGTACTAAGGTGTTGGCTCAGTGGTTAAGAGGATTCAGGTTCAGTTCCCAACACTCAACTTGGTCAATTTACAACTGAATATAACTTTAGTTCCAGGAAACCAATACCTTCTGGCCTCTGAGAGCACCTACACTATGTGTGGTACATATAAACTCACTCAGAAATATAAACATACACACAAATAAAAAACAACAAACATTTAAAAACTATATATTTAGGAAATAAAACTATTGCAAGGAGTGAGGGGTGCATGCTTTTAATCCCAGCATTTGGGAGGCAGAAGCAAGCAGATCTCTGAGATTGAGGCCAGCCTGGTCTACAAAGAGAGTTCCAGGACAACCAGGGCAATACACAGAGAAACCCTTTCTTGGAAAATCAAAAAAAAAAAAAAAAGATAAAATAAAATAAAACTACTACTGAAGAGAGAAAACAGAAAAGGCTAAGATGCGGTGGTGCACTAGATGTGGTGGTTCACTGCTTTATTCCAGCACATGAAGCTACAAAATTTTTCACAACTTCTAGGCATTGTTAATCCGTGTAATCCTAACAGTAAAGTCAAGGCCAGCTTAGGCTACATAGCAAAACCCTGTCCTAAAATAGAAAAGAAAACTACATTCAATTGGCAAATAGACTATATATGCGGGACCAGTGCCTGCTCTGGAGACTGGCAGTCGTTTCTTTCCTACAGCTCTGGAAACTACAAGCAGACTCAATTTTGTACCTCCAAATGAATCCTAAATGCATAGGTGAATTTTCCCTAAAATGTTTAAGTAAGACAGTATTAACAAAAAATTTTAAGCCCTTTCTAGAAACCTAAACACTTGCATTTATCTATCTGCATACACTCATTTGTATAGATGTGCAGACGTGGATAGAAAAAGGGGGTAAAACAAACCCTCAAATCCTCTAGATAAGTCTGGGGCTAAATGACTTGGAACTATAGCATTCATAAAATAACAGTCTGGTTTTGAATCCCTAAACCAGGAAGTTCTGAAAATACAACTCATCCAAAATCTACACAGGATAGACAAGATTGTAGTAAAATTAATTTACTTACGGAAAAAATCCTTTTTCACCAAGTTTTTTGCACAGAGTACTGTAAAGAAACAAAAACAAATACATGGGAAAATTAAATTAAAATGGAAAGACTGGATTACTTCATTTTTAAACATCGAAAACAGCAGTGGATAATTAAACTCTAACTACAATGAGGTAGTTAGTACACTTTTAATAGTCTAGCCAACAAAAGAAGCTGATTATTAACGACTGTAACCTTAGCAATTATTACCAGTAACAGCAGAGGAACAAAATTGCAAATCTGATGATTTTAACTGGGAACCAATTCCCATTTTCACCAAGATCTATTATTCTTTTTTTTTTTGTTTGTTTGTTTGTTTGTTTTTCGAGACAGGGTTTCTCTGTGGCTTTGGAGCCTGTCCTGGAACTAGCTCTGTAGACCAGGCTGGTCTCGAACTCACAGAGATCCGCCTGCCTCTGCCTCCCAAGTGCTGGGATTACAGGCGTGCGCCACCACCGCCTGGCAAGATCTATTATTCTTAAGAGGGAAATTTTTCATAAACAACTAGAGATGGCTTGGTGGTTTAGAGCACTTTGCACTTTCAGAGGACCACAGTTGTTTCCAGCACTCAGGTCAGACTATTCACAAATGTCTGTAACTCCAAGTCCAAGGGATCCAATACCCTCTTTTGAACTCCAGAGGTGAGTGCAAATACACATGTATGCACACGCACAAGCGCGTCTGCGCCTCACACACACAAAGAAGGAGACAAAAATGAATTAAAAATAAAAAGACCTGTTTTTGAAGAAACTCGGTGGTAATGGGGAAAATGGCTCTAAGGAGAAGATACATAAATTCAGGTTGACATATCTATTTAAGGATGAAATAACTGTCTATAGAAAAGGATCATAAATAAAAGTTTCCTGATATAATTTGATTTTAAAAAACTAACATTCTGTGCTCTTATCTAAACACCACAGAAACCTTACAGGAGAGATCTGCCTTCCTCTAAACATCAACAGCTCAGTGACAAGGTGGGTCTCCCATATGCTGGCTAGATGGCACAACAGGTAAAAAACTGCTTGCTGCCAGTCTGACCTTACTTATTAGTCTGATCCCCAGGACCAACAAGATAGAAGAAGGGGACCAACTCCTGAAAGTTGTCTGCTCTGACCTCCGTACCCCCACCCCAACACACTCATTAATAAATATAATTTAAAGGTAAATTAAATTTAAAATATCTCAAATCTGAGTACCTTGTAATGTGAATATTTGCACAACATTCTGAATCTACCAAAAATCACCAAATTCAGCACTTTAAAAATGTATTTATGACTATTACAAATAGTGCTGCTATGAACATAGTTGAACAAATGCTTTTGTAGTATGATTGGGCATCTCTTGGGTATATTCCCAAGAGTGGAATTGTGGCATCCTGAGGTAGCTTGACTCCCAGTTTCCTGAGAAACCACCACAATGATTTCCAAAGTGGATGCACAAGTTTGCATTCCCACCAACAATGGATGAGTGTTCCCCTTACTCTACATCCTCTCCAACATAGGCTATCATTGGTGTTTTGATTTTAGCCATTCTGACAGGTGTAAGATGGTATCTCAAAGTTGTTTTGATTTGCATTTCCCCGATCGCTAAGGAGGTTGAGCATGACCTTAAGTGTCTTTTGGCCATTTGAAGTTCTTCTGTTGAGAATTCTCTGTTCAGTTCAGTACCCCATTTTTTAGTTGGGTTAATTAGAGCTTTAATGTCTAGTTTCTTGAGTTCTTTATATATTTTGGAGCTCAGACCTTTGTCTGATGCAGCCCCTCAACCAGTTTTTATATAAGTAGTTTTTATATATACTATTTAATGCCCTCAAAGCAACGCTTTATATTTGTAATTTTGAAAGGGAAGATTTTCAACATGTGATCTGAAAACAGTAACTTTATTCACTTGTATAAGTAAATTATTTTCATACTCTAGTCTTCACTGTACTGCTTTTTTTCTTAGAAATCTACTTCAGAGATTAGAATCACAGCTCTGTTTTTTTTTCCATCCTCAGTATAATAATTTAGGGAGGATTGCTCCATAAATGTTCAAAGAATTCATGAATTTCAGTGTGACAAACTCCTGACTACACCACTATTAACAAACTTTCACCTAAGGAAGTATGCTTCTGAGAAATTTGTTTATAATATATATATATACACACATATATTTTTAATCTATCATTTTTGGTAACAGAAACTACAGAAAGTATAACTAAGACTGCTTCATTCTTGTTTTCTTTTTCTTCTTTTTTTTCTTTTGGTTTTGCGAGACAGGGTTTCTCCGTAATTTTGGAGCCTGTCCTAGAACTAGCTCTTGTGGACCAGGCTGGCCTCGAACTCAGAGATCCGCCTGCCTCTGCCCCGCCCCCCGGCCGAGTGCTGGGATTAATCATTCTTGTTTTCTAAATGTTTTTTAAATGTTTAAGAGATACATGCACATACAATGTAGAGTGAAATAGCAGGAGAGAGCTCATAAAGTAAGTGGTACCACAGCAAAGGGCAAAGAGTTCAGACTTCTATCCACCTTTAATATTTAATAAGCTCCTTACTGGAATACTACATATAAAAAGGCAGAGAAATGCTTATTAATTATAAATTCTCACTAATTTTAATTAATACATTAGCTTCAGATATTAAGCAATTATGTGCTAATTTTAATCAATAATAACTATAGATGCAGCATTTTAATACTACAGTATAACCACTACAGTCCATTAGAGACAATGTCCCTAATGAGCCTAGAGATATACACATAGCTTTACCTGCTAGAGTACTTTGATCATGTTAATATTCATCTCAAATTCCTCCAAGCATTTATTATTCTTAAATCAGTACTTCCGAAGTTGTTCTAGATAGTCTATCCACATTCTTTAATGATAAATGACTTGAAATGGTGAGATAATCTAAAACTTAGCTAATCATCACTGTCAATTTTATTGGGTTTAGAATTACTTAGAAAAAGGTGGGTCACACTAGTGTATGTGTTTCTACAATGGTTTCCAGAAAGGACTCATTAAGGAGGAAGACCAACACTGAATGTGGCTGGCATCAATTCATGAGCTTAGAATACTGGCAGTACAGAAGAAAAGTCACCAGAATGTCCTGTCCCTGTGATCTGCTTCCTGGTCATCATTATATGAGCTGCTCTGCTCTACGAGGCCCTCTCTACAATGTTGTGACTGACAGCTCAGACACCAAGAGCCAGAGTAAACTCTCCGTGCCCTACGTTTTGTGACAGCTGTGATTAAAGTACCTAAAAGAATTAGTATGCTGATGTCTCTATATTTTACATGAATACAGGTATAGCCTTCCTGAAATGCTTACTGAGAATAGAACCAATTAATAACCAATCCCTTTTTTGTTTGTTCTTGGTTTTGTTTTATTTTTTGAGACAGGGTTTCTCAGTAGCTAGCTATGGAGCCTATCCTGGAACTAGTTCTGTAGACCAGGCTGGCCTCAAATTCACAGAGATCCATCCATCTGCCTCTGCCTCCCGAGTGCTAGGATTAAAGTTGTTCACCACCACCACCTGGCTAATCGATCCTTTTTTATTGAGGCAGTCTCACTGTGTAGCTCTGGCTGACCTCTAACTCTTTATATAGACCAGACTAGCCTCAAACTCACAAAAATCCATCTGCTTCTGCTTCCTGAGTACTAACATTATAGGTGTGTATCACAAGACATAGTTTCATTTTTTAATTTGACATTTCCTAAGTATTCACACTTCATACCAAGTACTATCTTAAGTTCTAGACACAAAGATACAGTCTTTACTCTCAGAGTTCACAAAGTAGATGTGATTCAACTATCATGCCATAAATGCCCATTTTTGAGGGAGGAATTAGAATCCTTTTATGTAACCCTGTTGCCCTCAAAATCAAGATCTAGTTGGGCTGGAGAGATGGACCTTTGATTAAGAACACCTGACTGGTCCTGCAGGGTACCAGAATTCAATTCCCAACATCATCCACATGGTGCCTCATAACTACTTGTAACTTCAGTTCCAGGGAATCGAATGTTCTTTTCTGACCTCTCTAGGCTTTCTGCAGATACACAGTATACATAGTATACATACATGCATACATACATACATACATACATGTACTCACACATACACACACCATCTTAAGTAACGATTCTATTGCTGTAAAAAGACACCATGACCAAGGCAACTCTTACAAAGGAAATAATTTCATTAGGGGCTTGCTTACAGTTTAAGAGGGTTAGTCCATCATAATCATGGTGGAAAGCAGACCAGCATGGCAGTAACTGAGAGATTTACAGCAAGAAAAGAGTCTTATCATCTGACAAGACGTTTATCTTAACTCAGCCTGCCAAAACAAATACTGTAGCCTGGGTGGCTTCAACGACAAACACTATTTCTCAAAATTCTGGAAGATGTAAAGTCCAGGATCAAGTGCCAGCAGACTGAGTGTCTGATGAGAACTTTCTGCCTAGATTGGAGACATCTTGCTACATCCCTGAAAAGCAAAGAAGACCTTCTTGGGCATCTATTACTAATCCTACTCATGGATCCCTTAGCGATTAAACTTTGATATATGAACTGATGTGGGGGAGGGACACTCCATAGCAGAGCTTATGCAATCAGTTAAGTTTATGCACTCAGTTGAGTTTTCCAGTAAATCCTGACAAGTAAATCCCTATCTATATGTCTAACTTCACTCCTCGACTAAGCTCCAAGCCAACTTCAACTGCTGAACACATACTCCTGGTTAGACATTTCACCAGCTCTTCTTTATGTATTCAAGATGGAATTCTTCAGTTTCCTTAGTGAGCCCCCTTTTTCCTTCTGACCCCTCTAGTTCTTTTGTTTTGTTTTTGTTGAGACTGGGTTTCTCTGTAGCTTTGGAGTCTGTCTTGGAATGTGCTCTGTAGACCAGGATGGCCTCGAACTCACAGAGATCCGCCTGCCTCTGCTTCTGGAGTGCTGAGATTAAACGTGTGAGCCACCACCGGCCCGGCTATGAGCCCTCTAGTTCTATAAACTGCATGACATGTTTTCAAACACCCAAAAAGCAAATGCCTAACCCTCTAAGTAAAACAGTTGACAAATTGTATTGGTTATTACTTATCTATTTCCATTTTCAATGTTCACATGTGTGTAATATATCTAGCATATTTTATAATGTGCCCCAAAACTTCCTCATAGAATACACTGACTGAACCCTAAGAGCATGTGAGTTACATTTTTATATGCACACAAAAAGAAACAAAAGTTGTGGGCCTGGCCGGGCGGTGGTGGCACAAGCCTTTAATCCCAGCACTCGGGAGGCAGAGGCAGG